>NC_080718.1:8655656-8955656 GCF_019097595.1 Hemibagrus wyckioides | reverse complement strand
TTTTTTAAAGATGGCTTGTGGTAGGCTCTCCTGGTGTGCACTTTCGGTAAAAGATTTATTGTAATTAGCGGTAGATGCATGGGTGCCTATGTGTAACACAGAACCAAGCCAAACACAGTATGTGTGCTCCATGCGATACCATTTCTGTGTTCTTAAAACCTATTTTCAGATCCTGCTCAAAAGCCTTGTTGTTCTTTGGTTCAGGTTTGAGGAACACTGACACCCTTTGATGTCATAGCCAGGCTTTATTACTCTTGTAGCCAATAATGCAGGATTGTTCTACTCATGGCAAGGCCTCTTCTGCTGGATGTTACTCACCCGGACAGAAGTATGATAGTGTGACTTCTCTCCAGTCTTCAGAGGTAGTGGCAGGAGCCAAGAGCTCCTGACCCTAGACTGGGCAGTGTCCAGACTCTGCCTCCACAACATTGACCACAGATTACCCCTAGAGCTTAGGAAGTATTCTGGCCAGCACTATGGGTAGAGACCCCTGCTGTCCATGATTATCATGTTGATCAATGCAGGCTACTTTAGAATGTCGTCTTCAAAAGGGGATGTTGTGTTTATAGGACAAACAGCCAAAGTTGAGCAGGAAATCTTGTCCCACATTTTCTGGTATCCTTCCTTTCATCTGTATCTCTCTGAAGCTCATTGTTTTTGGCACTTTGCTCAAACTCTGCCATTTTTTGTTTGCCTTCTGTGTAAGTAATGATGTTGGTGAAATCAAAATGGTTTTCTTGTTGATGTGGTGTAAACTAAAATGTTTCTAAAAGGGTTGGGGGTTTATCTTCATCCTTCATACAGCAGGGTGCTGACAGAACCTTAAAGACTATTAATCTAGGTCAAAACCATAGCTGTTGTTACTTTGGCAATAGCCTTTAAGATTCTAATCAGTTTCCTGATTTAAAAATGTTGAATAAATATTTTTTAAATCTCATACACTTTGTTCCTTGCAGGGTGACCTTGAACAATATAAGAAGGCTTTGACCGATGCTGGCTGTGACCTCTACCCCTTGAGCTACATAAAGCAGTGGAAGTGAGTTCTTGCTAGTGTCAGGCAACACATAATTATGTATCACATTTTTACAATAACTGCAGCGAATTCAACAAGAAAAATATAAGAACAGTAGTATTGCAACTTCTCTACTTATAATCTACTTTTTCAGAGCTTTCACAAAGATGGCTGCTGCACCAGCCAATTATGGTAACAGTGGAGTGAAGCCAATGGGGTATGAAGCTTTATCAAGTTATATCATTTATATTAAATCAATTAAGTCATGTTTTAGATGCATAGATTTAAAGTAGCCTGTATGTTATTTTTCAGCCTTTTTTCTAGAGTCATGAACACTGGCTCACAATTTGTCATGGAAGGTGTGAAGAACCTGGTCTTGAAACAGCATGTGAGTATAAGCCCACTGTTGTCAAGGGGGTAATCCGTCAGTTTCTCAAATAGCTTTCAACTCCTAGACAAAAATATAACCATATGTGAGTGAACTAGCACTGTGTAGCTTTGTTTATACCAACGGCTCCTAATCTTTTTCATGCTGATGACATGTTAAGGATGTGTCAACCAAACCAGCTGAAAAATATTAAAGCAAATCAAATAGAGATCACATCATGACTGTCAGTGATGGGCTGTAGGCTGTGGCACACGGTGTCACTTCACATCACTGTGTGTTTTTCTTATGACTGCTGGTGGTGCTCTTGTGCTCATTTCCACAATAGTTCAATATAATTTGTTTTAAGGCCTTTGTTAACCACAAATAATCTGCAGTGTACACCAAAAATGAAAATGTATGTTGATATTGTTGGGTTGCAGGCTATTGATACCAACCAACCATGATATTGTGGTTTTTTTCACCCTTCCTAACCCCACTTGCAGTGAAAATAACCTGGATATCTTCTTTTATGCATGTGCACACATAAACTCCAGCCACATACTGACATGATGCAGTTTGCAGAATATATAACCTCCATATATCAGTCTTTCTATTTTCTGCTCCTCTCATACCATGCTAATGTGCTAAATTAGCAGGATTTCTGCGTTTACCCAGCTATTGGTTTTGATTCTTTCCTCTTCTCATTTCTCTTCATTTGTGTCAGATTCTCCCGACTTTCTGCAAAAAAAGAGCTATCCCTCAAAATTGTCACATTATTGTTATCAGAAGGGTTCTTCTTGAAAGTGGTGCCCCAGTAGAGAGATATAATCAGCAAGGATTATCAAGCATATCAACCGGCTGGAACTGAAGGTTTTCCACCTGCCCCTCAAGTTCTTCTCCACCTAGCACAGACTCTCTTCCAGAGCTAGCCTCACTGAGAGCTAATTTAATAACAGACACACAATGTCAAGATCTAGGGAAGTGGCACCTTCACTGTGGAGGTACAGAACACTCTTTGCCTGTGCTAAGTCAGCACTTTGTGTGGTCATGTTCATGGCCTCAATACAGTCAGCAGGTTTTTGGTGCTTTTGCAATAGTGAAAAAACCCTAGTGGTTTTCTAGGTTTTGAAATTAACTCTAGTTCTTTGATAACATGAGTGCAGAATCTCATGCATAGTATCTATGCGTAGACTTCTTTGAATATGTCACTTTCCAATTCCAGGATGGGGAAGCAAATATTCGTTCTTGTGGTGTGTTGTTTGGGGTGTTTTGGTAGTATTTTATGCAAAGTTGCTTTGTTGAAATTCTCAGCAAATGTAAGGGTGGTCACTGGGTGTGCAGTGTCCTGTTCATCCCCCTTAAACAATATCTTAAGTGCCACATTGGTACCTGCTTATGGTGGGATGTAAACAGTTAGTATAATAACTGCTGTAAACTCCTAGGTAGCCAGAGTGGCTGGCACATAATGTGTTCCATATTGGGAGAACAAAAGGTCTTGAGTGTTAGTACATTCTGGTGACTGCACCAAGTGTTGATCATAGCACTCCCCTTTCTTTGCTCTTAACAGAGTATTCTTTTAAGTCAGTATGGAAAAACCCTTCAAGCTTGATGGCTTTCTGGAATGTCCCCCATTGGCCAAGTTTCTGGCATATTAAATTGCAATCTCTTGTTTTTCTCTGAAGAGAATCTGCAGTCTCAGCTCACAGTGTTTGTTGTCAAGGAATAACTGGATGTTTGCTAGATCAAAACTAGGGAGTTGGAGGTCTACTAGATCCTCGTCTTAGCCTAACTAAGATGCCGGTGCTCCTTCCAGTCTCCATGTTGGGATACCTCATATATTTTTGATAGTGTTTCTTGGTCATTTTGAAGCTTGTCCTCCCCAGCATGCACAAGTTGTTGTCTCTACAACCTCTGCGCCCATCAGCAAATGGTTCCCAGCAGTGGGTTGTGTTCTGACAAACTAATTGCTAGTCTGCATGGGAGGCTCAGTGTTTTGCACAAAGTGTTTGTGCCTGAGATTTTGTTGCTGCATGAGCACACTGAAGAGGGAGGCATCTTTCTCTGTCTTTGGTGTGGGACCATAAAAAACCTGCTATAGCGGGAAAAAATGAGGCAAGTTAGCACCTGGAAGTTGAGTTGCTAGTTTGATGTGTTTAGCCAAATATCCAAGGTAGTATCTATAAAGGTAGGGTGTTCTGATTAAACAAAAAGATTTGAATGATGTGGTGCCTTGTGTGTCGTCCCTTAACTATGAGGGAGGAGGACCTCTGCCCTGACACCTGACTTTAAGTCAACTAGAGTTGGCATATTGAAATAAGGGCTTCTGAGGACTTCGCCAAGAGGCATATCCCCATTGTGAGATATCAAAACAAATGCCTGAAAGAGAACTGCACTTTTCCATTGGCCACTTGCCCATTGCCCATCCACGTTTCCAAAATGTGGACTCTGTGGAGCTAAATTGAAGCCAACAGAACTTTTAGGTTTTAGTTCATAGATACCATTTCCTTGCAGCTCACAATGCATACACACATTCACATCTAGGGACAGGTTAGCTTAGTGAGTTTTACTAGCATATTTTTGAAGGCAGGTGGTTAAATATTAGTATTTTTCTTTATCTTTTTACTCCATATTTTTTATACAGAATTTGCCGGTAACTCGGATCTTGGACAACCTGATGGACATGAAATCAAATCCGGTAAGTTATTTCTCTCAAAATTAGAGAACAATTTATAAACATTTGAATTCATCTAAACTGTTGTTCAAAATTTTAAGTAATATTAGCTGTGGGTATACCACTGTTCTACTTGCATGTTTTACAGAATAACTGAGGCACTTTAACAAAAAATGTATGTAGCATGTAAACCATTGTAGCATGAAAGAAGAGTGCAACTAAAAATTTTGAGGTGTAACAGCTGTCATTTTTAGGAAGTGTAGAGGCTCTTGCTTTGAATGGCCACAGGACATCACTAGTTTCTCATTGGCCACTGCTTTACCCATTTTGCAGTGTGACAGAGGGTATTGTCTTGCATGAAAATTGCAGGCTGATTGGAAGATGCTCACAGAGAAGGAACTGTATGTTGGCAAAGGAGGTTTGCATTCACCCTGCCATGTAGCTGTATAAGAGGCCCAGTTCCTGTTGCAGAAAACATCCCCAGACAGAGGAGAACTCTTGCAAAGTTCATTTCAGTGATGAGAGCAAGTTTGATTTATTTAAGCTTTAAGGGAAACATTATGTTCATCATCAAACAGAAATGACTGAACCCAAAGTGCGTAAAGATGTCAGTGAAAGGTAAAGTAAATCATGGTTTGGGGGTATGTTTTCATAAAGATCTCCACTGTACCTTATTTGATAATGCTAATAAATTGTATATCTGGCAGGCTGCCTCTTTATGATGTTACATAAAATTAGTAAAATAAGATAAAATAAGTAATCCTCCTATTAACATTTATTACATTTTGTGGTTACATTGAGATTTGACACAATCACTATATCTAACATTTTTATTAGATAATAGTTAGACAATTAGATTCAAGGTACAAACTATTTTTATTATAAAACTAGGTTTAATTTAAACAGAAATATGGAAAAAAGTCTTCATTTGTTGAACAGACGTTTTTTGTTCACATTCTAACACATTTAGATTTTTATTTGAGGCATTTCAGTGTAAGGTTGTCACTATGATTACAGTCATTGTCCTTTACCCCAGACTGGGATTAATGAGGTACTGTGGAACCTCTGCATATAAAGTTTGGCATACAAACGAAACGAGCGCTGACTAAGTTGTGTGTTCGTCCGGGAGCCGTTCAAAACTTGTTTGCATCAGTGGAAAGCCAAGCGAAGCCAACCAAAGCGAGTTTTTACGAATTTTACGATTTTTTTAAATCAAAAGAGTCAACCCGTGATATCAACGTTGCCTTCGGCATGCGTTCAAAAGCTACATAATTTTTTGCGCATTTTTTATTGTCCACTGTATCTGAATCATGTGGAGTATTATCAAGCTCCTTTATTCATGATGCTTTTAATTTGCTCTCTACCACATTCTAGGAACTTTAACTATTTCATATCACCAGTGGTGAATACTTATTTAATCACATACAGTTCCAAAAAATCTTAAAACAAACATTAAAGGTGCTTAAAGCACAGAGACCGGGCTTAGAGCACAGAAAGAGTCAAAGCACAGAGTCCTTTCCATGCAATCTGATCATTTCTGTTAATGTAAGCCAGGGAACACCTGCAGAGAGTGGGAAGAGAGGATGATAGGGGAAGGGGTTACAGTAAGTAGATAATAATTATTCAGATTAACAGAGCTCAAGGCTTTTGTAGTGTACCAGTAGGTCTGACGAACCCATGCAAACAGTAACTGTTTATTTCACATTAAGTGACCACTTCAGTACCCAGAGATTCCAAATATTTTAAAAGAACGTTTATAACTTCAGTTTGTAGACTGCCTAAACCAAATTATACTGGTTAGAGTAGCAGTATCTTTAAAATCTTTGTGTTGCATAACAATTATAAATTGTTAATTTACATCTGAACCACAGTATAATGAAGATAATGGTAAGGTTAGTGAAATAGTGCAGATTACCGAGTGCAAAAATAATACGAGTCTGTTAGAAGCATTCAGTTGAATTATAACATACGTCTTGCAGTCTGGGAAAACCAGTCAGATGTTTCTATGGCTCAATGGTGGCAAACATCCACAAATAACTAAAAATCATGTTTTCACCCAATGTTTCTGAGTTTTAAATATTTTAAGCTGATGTTTGATATAAAACCTAGAATGACTTGGATATGCTGGACTAGCCTGTCAGTCAGTAGGTGTTGTATAAAGGTCAGAGATTTCATTATTATAACCTATTGTGTCTTATTTATAACATATGATATTAAATGCAAGTTATATTTATAAGCAGGTGATTTAGTCAGAATTAAGATTTTGAATGTTTTCTAGATTTTAAATTTTTTGGTCTAACCATTTTCATTTTTTGGTGTTGAGTTTACATTGTGATTGAGAATATAAATAGAAAGACATTTCAATTCAGAAAAGTTGTTTTCAGACCTATATAAAAAGTAGAAATTGCCAAAATGACACCATGTGGAAGGTTTTATCAGGCTACAGTTTGGTAGCCTGAGAACCTTTCACATGGTGTTATTTTGGCATTTTCTATTTTTTTTTATATTCACATGGTGTCATTTTGGCATTTGCATATTATAAGTACACTAAAATAACATCTATTTTGTTTAGTAAATATCTCAGAGTACAAAAACCCAACTACTTAATACATATATAGTGTGTATACTATAGATACTTGTCATTCAGAACTGAAACAGTAAGGTGAGAAGGCTCTGCGTTTTCATAATGTCACTCTGATTCCTTAAATCCAGAAGCTTTTGGACCTCATGAGCTTTTGTTGGTAGAGAAATTCCCGTTTAGCACATTGCTTCATTTTAAGTTATTGTTGGACTGTTTTAAAGGAAAAGTCTGCCTTTGAAAATGTCTCTTAACTGCTGAGGTTGTGTCTCTAACTGCCGGGGGTGTGATTGATGCTAATCTTTTATAAATGTGGAATTGTATACAGAGGATATGATGTGGCAAATTTTCAACAACCTTCCAGTAATAAGACTAGGAGCTCCATTCAAATGAGTCATATTAGTCATTAGTCATAAGTCATATCATAGTCTCCCAGAATGACATTTTCAGAACAATTTTGATGGGTCAACCTTTGTAATGTTTTAATTCTGATACCAGGACTAAATCATCCACTCTGTGTCTTATCACGTATCACTATTGGAATCTATCTATAAATATTTTCAACTAGATGATTCTGGCTCTCTAGGTACCACACTTGCAGCTTTCCTCTGCTGGTCCTCTTTCAAAAAGCTACAGATTATGTTATTCCAGTCTCAGAACCTGAGTGTACACTTGAATCAGACACATAAATATTATAATTTTCTTAGCTGCTGAATATCAGAGCCCAATACAGCACGTCTATTGTTGGGGGGAAAACAGAGGGGGCGAAGTGTCCAAGTTCTAATGCTTCTGCTCACTCTTCAGATGAGAATCACAGAGACACATGTACTCAGCCTAGACCATCCAAAAATCCAATAGCACTATGAGCTATGAATAGTGTTCCCCACTTGGTATTATTGTTAGCCATCAACTGACAAAGGAGTAAACTGATAGCACAAAAATCTAGAGCATTTATCCATTTGGAAGCAACCATGGTGCTCCTCTTTCAGAGAGCTGATGGCAAAGTATTCTTTTTTTGTGGTAAAGTATGTGCGGGGAGCGGGGGATCTGCCAGGCCATGCTGACTGAGGTCTTGTGGGAGAGGAGACAGGCTTGGCCTCAGTCGATAGGGAGGATGAGTGTGGGGGAGCAAAGTCATTGTCCCGTCCCCTGAGACACTTCACTCATATTTCACAGACAAAATGGGACAGTGACGTCTGAGTCTTACTATCTGAATTCTTTAAAAGTCATTGCCCATTATATATGCCTAGAAAACATAAAGCAAGACTGATTATGCCTGATGATTTGAACTAATGTGTGTGTCATAATTTGCTGTGTTTATCTTGTAGGAAACAGATGACTACAGATACTTTGACCCAAAAATGCTTCGTGGCAGTGAAAGGTAGAGTCCTATGTACTGAAAGTGCTTCTCTGCACTGATTTGGTAGTGACATATCTGTATGAACTTCATGGCAATAATTTGTATGTTTTCTTACCCATGTTCTCTTGCCAAAATCAAGCCATGGAGCAGCATATTATTTTATTTTATAAGATACTATATATATATATATATATATAGTAATATTTGAATTCATCAACTCAGTTTATTTAATCTTTCTAGTTCCATTCCAAGGAACAAGAACCCATTTCAAGAGGTAGGTTTGACCTTTTTGTTGGTGCTTTACAAATAAACTATGTAGAATTACTGTATCTGTCATTTCCACTACTAGAAGACAATATTTAAAAGATTTACAGAAAATGTTGTGAAAAACAATCAGTGGGTGACAGTTCTGCGGGGGTGCCTTGTTGATAAGAGCGGTCAGAAGAAAATTGTTTTGAGCTGGAAGGATGTTGTAACTCAAATAATCATTCTTTACAACATTAGTGAGCAAAAAAAGCATCTCAGAATGCACAAAATATTGGACTTTGTGGTGAGTGGGCTTCACCAACATGAGAACACATCAGGTTCCACTCCTGTCAGCCAAGAAAAGGTATCTGAGGCTATCATGGGCACAGGCGCACCCAAACTGGACCGTTAAATATTAGAAAACAAATCACCCGGTCTTTTTCTATTTTTTCACTGTCCTGTTTTAATTAGTCTTCTAATTCTTGGTCTTGGCTGATAGGAGTGGAACCTGATGTGCTATCCTGTTGTTGTAGGCTCACTGCCTCAAGCGTCAATGTGGTGTGTGTTCTGAGGTGCTTTTCTGTTCACCACAGTTGTAAAGTGTGATTATTTAAGTTACTTATGACTTCATGTCAGCTCAGACCAGACTGGTCATTCTCCTCTGATCTCAATCATCAGTAAGGTGTTTTATCTGTCCATGTGCTCAGAAACTAAAGATTAAGCCTGAAAAATTGTGGTTACTCATGGTCAGAAATTTTTGTCTCTTAGAATGTTACTGTTATCACAGTGTTTCTTGTTTCTTTTATTATTAAACTTTTCATTAATCTAATATCTGAAGCTTGCTTTTTGTTTACAGGCCATTGTTTTTGTTGTTGGAGGCGGTAACTACATAGAATATCAAAATCTTGTCGACTACACAAGGGTATGTTTTTTGTTTTGTTTTTTTAATTGTAAATGGATTTCTTATCAAATGTAGCTCATGTAATGCTGATGATGGGACAATGATGATTTTCTTTGCAGACCAAGCAAGGGAAAAAGGTGATGTATGGCTGCAGTGAGCTGTTTAATGCAGCTCAGTTCCTGAAACAGGTATTATTCCGTTCCAAATGTACAAAGTCCTTGCACTACATTCATCAATTATGAATGTACATCAGCATACGTCAACAATGCATTAAGCATGAACAAAGAATTTAATGAGAAGTTGCTGTTGAATGTTTTAACTGCTTCATATCAGAATACTTCATATTCTTAGACTAACACAGGTAGCATGAAAATTACTCACAGCAGTAAGCTGTAGTAATATGTATTTAATTGTCCCTCATATTCAAGTGTAGCTTTCTGTGTGTAAGGCTTTGTGCTTCCTCAACAAACAACTGTTTACTTGTGCTGGTTTATCAGAGGACCAAAATGAGTATTTATGTCCTCTGGTAAACCAGCACAAGTAATTACACTCCCACTTCCAACAGTTATTTGGAGGGCTAATAGTTCAACCTTTTTTAAATGGTCCCTCTTGGAACGATTTGTGAAAGGAAAGAACCTGTTTCTCCTGAAGGCACACTAAAACAAAGGTGCTATACTTAACCATTTTTCTAAGATACAGTTATGCCATGTCTCTATTCCACTTTATGGAATACTGCATATGGCTGCAAACTGATCAGGCTGACCTCCTGGAACCGGAGGTCCTTTATACCTGGACCTAATAGATGCTACATCTCGTATAACTCATAACTAATATACAAGACGTAACACACACTCCACATTTACTTATTTTTTGTACTTTTTCTCCACAGCTCGCTCAACTGGGGCAGAAGTAGGTCAAATATTGGGACTCCTGCTTTCAAATCAGCTGTCAACACTTTTCCATTTATACAACATTGTCATTCTAATAAATCAACTCACTCAGTTGCTCCATATACTTTATAATGTTTAGCATACTGTTATTTAATGAAATAAATAATACATCTGTCAATAAAGTTTGAATCTCTCACAAAATGCATTTCATGTGAATTTCATGCGTTTTGAATCCGATAAACATACAAAAATGAAAGGTCAGTGAGCAGCGATCAATGCTTTGTGTTTTGATAGCAGTGACTAGAAACATTCCAGACATAGTCCTTACAGGGTTGGGAGAATAAGCACATGTGAAGCCTGTATGCTGTCATTCTTACATCTTTAACTTGTCAGTTATGGTAGCAGCAGGTGAATTCAGAAGTCTACATTCTGGGTGTCGATCATCAGAGACCCCTGAACATTCATTTTACTTCCTGAAAAGAAGAACGTCTGAACCCCCCAGAACTAACAACTAAAAGTCACTGTGGTACAAGCCTGGAAATACAACGAAAACAAAAGAATGGAACCATTTGATGTCAGTGGGTCACTGTCTTGATGCATTTATGCAAGTAAGGGAAATGCAACCAAATATTAATTGTTTAACTTTTTTGACTATATTGCTCAATATTTGCTTTAATACATCTATATGCAAATATCAGGCAATGGAAGATAAAATGTATAATAGAAAAGACATTAATCAGTTACATTATTTACTGTCCAGTGTCACCCAAATGAGGATGGGTTCCCTTCTGAGCCTGTTTCCTCTCAAGGTTTCTTCCTCATATCATCTCTTGCCACCGTCGCCACAGGCTTGCTCATCAGGGATAAAATAGTTTAATAATTTGATTTAATGTATTTTTGAAGTTTCTCTTCTTTTGTAAAGCTGCTTTGAGACAATGTTCATTGTAAAAGGCACTATACAAAATAAATTGAATTGAATTGAATATGCAGCGTGTAAAATAAGTATTGAATACATCACTATTTTCTAAATAAATCTCTAAAAGGTGCTATTGACATGAAATTTACATCAAACCATAGATGTCCACAAATTACATTATGTGTAATAATGTGGAATGACACAGGGACAAAGTATTGAACACACTTACTGAAATTTATTTAATACTTCATACAAAAGCTTTTGCTGGTAATGACAGCATCAAGATGCCTCCTGTATAGAGAAGCTAGTTGCACACATTGCTTAGGTGTGATTTTGGCCCATTCTTCCACACAAACACTTCAAATCCTGAGGGTTCTGTGGGTCTCTGGTGGTCTTTGGCTCTTGAACAACTCTTCTGATAAGTCTTTTCACTCCTCTGTCAGAAATTTTGGGAGGAACTACCTGGTTGTGGCCGGTTTATGGTGAAATGATGTTCTTTCCTCTTCTGGATTATGGCCCCAACAGTGCTCACTGGAACATTCAGAAGTTTAGAAATCCTTCTGTAACCAGTGCCATCTGTATGTTTTGCAAGAATAATGTCACAAAGGTCTTGACCAAGCACTTTGCTTTTATCCATCATGAGATGTTTCTTGTGTGATACCCTGGTAATGAGAAACCTTTTTATAGGCCATCAGTTGGGACTGAACCAGCTAATATTAATTTGCACTGACAAGGGGCAGGATTGCTTTCTAATTACTGATTGATTTCATGATTGAATGGCTTGGCTTCACATGCCTTTTTTGCACCTTCCTTTCTTCATGTGTTCAATAGTTTTTCCCTGTGTCATTTCGCATTATTACACTTAACTTAGTTTATGGACATCTATGGTTTGATTTCTTTGCATGCATGGGTTGTTACCAACATTTGGTGAAAATGTCATGTCAATAGCACCTTTAGAAATATATTTACTGAGAAAACATGTGACGTGTTCAGTATTTATTTTACCCGCTATATGAAAGCCAAATATACAAAAATAAAATAATAAGCCTTATTGCTTGTAAATTTTTGTAAGGCATCCTTGTGTATATATGTATATCCATGGTTCTGCATACCGCGTTATGTACCGCAGCCATTATTTGCAAGTTGTTATTTGCAACATCTTGCAAGATGAAGATCTTGGCACATTTACAAAACGGCACACATGTGAGTATCATAACATTCTCTGTGCTGGTTATTCATTATTCATGGAACTTTTGTTACATTTCCACATGATAAAACTTTTGTTACACATACATTTTGCAGAATACAACATTGTACTGTAGTAGTCACTGAAATTAGCAAACTAAAGAAGGCATCAAAGGACCTGGAAAAATGAAAGTGTGGAGAACGGCAGAATCTTTTGATCGTGTTCCAACATCTTGTAATCTTGTTGGTTTGCTCCTCAGGAGACTTAGTGAAGGGGAATGGCATGCATTAAGCCAATTACTGCCTAACTATAACTTGGCCAGTTGCCTTGACCCTTGGGTATGTTATTTGGCCTCATCAGGATCACCAAGTATGCCAACCTCAACATTGTATGCCCCAGCCCTGCCAAGCCCAGAGTACGGCACTCAGAGCAATAAGGCTGAAGCCTTGAACTTTTAGTTTATCTAACCCCTTACATGGATCCTCCAGAACAATCTGCACTCTTTCTCTTCATTATTTCTTCTGATAGCAGTTATCCATTCCTGCCTGATCTTCATGGTCAAACATACTTTTTTAGATTGCAGACAGGACAAAATTTCCTTTTTCCTTTATCATTAATGGTTAGACTATTAATTAATCTCAACTTGAAACCCTTTGTATGTGCTAAGTCTAGATAAATTGGTGGATATGTTTTTTGGTCTTATGTTAGAAGATAAGATCTTATTTGGCTGAACAAATGGCAGATAAATCAGCATACACTACAAAGAAAAATGCTGACACAAGAGTTTGGTTTTTCAGTTCATCAGATCAACAAGTATAAGCTTGGCTTTATCATAGCTGCAGTCTGTTTTTTCTGACTGTTCTGGACTGGGGCAGATACAGTGGTATGGGCTGATCTTGAGAGTCTGATAACTACTATCAATTTTCTTGTATTCATCATATTTATACATGAATAGATTTATAATCATAGACAAGTGAAATTCTGCAATTATGGAACATATGAAACTGACTGGAACCAAGCCACATTTTGGTGCCTTTCAAGTTATACATCATCAGCATTTTTTTTTTGTTTAACTTCTTTGTGCCAATAATAGTCACAGTATTAATGCTTGTGTCCCACATTCACACATTTAATTATAGCTACAAAACCCCTAGAGGTTGATTGATCATAGCATAACACAGGTAAGGTTATTTCATTATTTGTCATCTTCTGCAATCCTCAAAAGATATCAATGCCCCTCTGCAGGCATTGCTCATTCTAATGTGGCATTCCTGTTGGCCAAGTCCCCATCTCCCTGTGGTCTGCATGGGGCTACCAAGTAACTACGTCAGCTAAGTCAGCAAGTTTCCACAATCCTTTCATTTATATTGGCATGTGCTCCAAGTTCCAGAAGGATCTCCAGGCTCTGTTTTGCAGCCTAAGGCCCAGTTCAGCTCAAAGCACTTCCTCAGAAAGCACACCCTGAAGATGTGCAGCTTCATCTGGACTAGTTTATGGAGGTATTACCAGAAAAGGGGATCATGAAAGTGCCCCTTTCACAGCCATTTCTCAAGAAAAACAGCAACTCTGGAAGATTATGTGCTTCTTTTTCCAAATGACCAGACAACTTCATATAAATTAACATCTAAATCAACATAGTGTGTTGTTGACCAGATGAATTTATCATAACAATATCATATTCATTTTTGCATTTGAATCACAGAAATTACAATTTTAGAGATGCAGAGAGTTTATTCAGTGATCCAGATCCGGGAGCTTAAATCTTACACAGATTTGCATATGATTAGGAGGTGAGTGCAATATGAGCGCTGCCTGTTCGGCTCCCGAATATCACTTATCAGTGCCAACTTCACAAGAAGACATTTTTAATGTCAGTTTACATTAAGATGTCAATAGTTTTTAATAGTGTCATTTCTGAAATGCTATATAAAATTTAACATTGTCATTCAAAATCATGTTAACTTTATACATCTGAATGAAGTGTCATACTTCTTTAGTGCCAGCATCCTAACAACAGGGGTATTGGTTTGGTTTTAGTTATGCGTATATACAGTACACACTGTATACTATATGGCCAAGGATTTGTAGCCACCTGACCATCACACCCATATGTGCTATCAAATATGGCATTCTGAAAACATGGGCATTAATATAGAGATGTCCTCCATTGCTCCTATAACAGCCTTTACTTTACTAGGAGGGATTTCCACTGGCTTTTGGAACGTAGCTGTGTTTTTTCTCTATTTTCTCCTTAATTTGATCTTGCCACTTCATACCCATTAGCCAACTCTCTCCATCACACAGCATCTATTAGTTCATGAGGGTGGGGCTAGCATGTGCTTTCTCTGAGACACATGAAGTTAACCTCTTTATCTTTTAGGAAAGCACCATCTGCCCTACTCTGCATTCATGAGCTCCCAGATGCCTGTAATTGGCTAATGTTGCAATGAGTGACAGGGGAGAGATAGTCTGACATCCCTTTCACCCTGACAGCATGACCAATTTTGCTCCCTTGGTTCCTAGTACAAACTTGTGAATGCCTTCATGTTGTTTATCTCTATTCTGTTCATCTCGACCATCCATGACACAATTCCATGAGTAATTTATTATTGTATAAAATCAATAATGTTTTACGATGCACTGATATAAACGTGATTTGCCTTGCAGTTGGATCTACCACCCAAACCATGCTGTTAAAAAATGTGATAAGACAAAAGAGATTCAACAGATTTCAACCGTGGTATAAGATATTTTATTTTGAGAAAATTCTTGAAGACAGTGTATATTACGTTAACCAGATTTAATATTTGCATAGGTGATGATGGTTACCTAAATGAGACATCCATTGAGATATTTGACAGCTAATGGCATTTATTTGGAATAAATTTGTAGTTCATGAATTCCTTTGTAGAAAGCAATGGCTTTGTGGGAGCACAAAGCCTCTCATTGTGTAACATGTGACAGTGAGGCTTTTGCCCATGCAGAAACAGATGTGTCATGTATCAGCTTAAACTACCACATTCATCTATTCACAGGCTTCAACTTCAGGAGAGTTTCCATATAATGTCACCTGATTTAGTGAGCACTAAAAACAAATTACCTGGATTTACACTCCAGTTCATCATTGACATGATGACAGAAACTGTTGCTTATACTTTCTGATGATTATTGCATGTTGTTGTCCTTCGACTGCTCCGAGTTGCCACAGCAGATCATCTGATCTGCATTATTTGATTTGGCACAGGTTTTACACCGGATGCCCTTCCTAATGCAACCCTCCCATTTATTCCGGGCTTGGGACTGGCACTGAGCGTTAACTCCTGACTAATGTTACTGTTACATAATTTTACAGACTATTAATGACAAATGAAACTTCCAACATTCTAAATATTTCCTTTCTAGCAACACTACATATCACTATGCCAGAATATAGCTCATGTTCAGTTAGCATTGTGTAAGACAGCCAGATTTTGGGCAAAATTAAATGTGTTGAAGAAGAAGAGGAACAGGAAGAAGAAGAAGAAGAAGAAGAAGAAGAAGAAGAAGAAGAAGAAGAAGAAGAAGAAGAAGAAGAAGAAGAAGAAGAAGAAGAAGAAGAAGAAGAAGAAGAAGAAGAAGAAGAAGAAGAAGAACTGAGTTTTGATACAATTTCAGCCTGCCACACACAGTCTGAAGGGCTGATCAATCTGCAGAGCAGTTCTCACAATAATTTTGTTGTTGAGGACCACTTTAGTCTCAGACTTTCTGTGCTATAAAAGTCATTAATTTGGAAGTTGGGAGAGTTCCCAGTGATTACAATAAGCAGTTGTTTTATAAAGGCCACAACAAATGGCTCGGGTGTCATTCTTTAAGAGGTCCTCATTTATCTCTATGAATAAGCATCACAGACCACATTCCCATATAAACTTCCTCTGTACTTAATCGGTACATGCCAGTAAATTTGGATATGCCATGGTAAACAGCAGCCTATCATTTCCCCAGTCTGTCTGGATCATTTATTCACATTGCCTGGACTGCCATTTTGATTATATATGGCCACTTAATAACAGGTTAAATATTAGGGAATGTTACCAAAAAAATACATTTTTACTGACTAATTTAGTCTGATAATCATTGATCAAGGATGACTGAAACTTTTTTTTTTTTAATTTTAGAACATTAATGATTTATTGTACGAAAATGGATTCCAAAGGTTGGCCTATACAAAAATAAAACCTTTATTCCCCTAAAGGAACAAACTCACGCTTAATCTTCATTGCTTCTAGATTTGATCTGCTTTATAAGATTGTAAGGATCGTATGGATGTTTCAACAATAAAGTTATTTCATATTTCTACATCCTTTACGCATTAACGCATCCTTTTCAAGTAGGTTTTAATTTACACCCAAAACACTGAGATAAATGAGAGAAATTGTTTTTTATTGTTCTAAAAAGATGAGAAAATGAATTGGGTAGACATATCCCACCCCTTGAAAGCTCTGTAACTGCACATGTATCTATGAGAGAGATGTTCCAATATTATTTGTCATCAGAGTTTGATCCGTTTTGGGTTTAACTCTGTCAGCAAGATTATTTAGACCACAAGGACAGAATCAAGGTTAAACTTTGACTCACCGGCCTTGAAAGCTGGTCTGTCCATGGTTCTGGTCTGTTCCATGGTTCTTAATTTAGAGGAACATCATTAACACTGATGAGCCTATGTAAAAAAAAATGCCTGCTGAATTGGGTTTCAATTTATGGCACAATTTTGAGGTGTTGCATTCTTTTTCAGCTGTAATAACAGAATAGATCAAACAGAGAGACATTCAGCTCTTTTCCAGACATTATGTAAACCCAGAGAGCCCAAGACCTTTTTTTCAAATATAACATTAATTGAAATTACTTAACAATTACTGAAACACAAACAGGGACACTATCCTATGCTAATACTGGAATATAAACTGTTTGACTTTTCAAAAGAAATGCTTCCACACTATGAGCATCTTTTTGATTCCCCCCTTCTCTTTAAAATACTCAGCTCAAGAGACATTTGTGGTGATCACAGGGGCTTAATTCCAAAACCTTAAAAGGCCTAGGATATTGTATATTGATGAACTTTACACTGGAGCTGGTTGGTCCACAGCCTGTGATGTCACCATGAAATCACCAAGGCTTTCAGGGAGCTTATTTAAGGGACTTAAAGGACCCTCGAATTTCAGACACTGCAGGAATATCATCCACAAAGGATTAAATATTTTTTATCTTACTAAAGCTGGAGGCTGGAAGCCCAAAGAAACAGCATCCTGTATACTAGCTGTGAGCTTACATCTAATCCAAGGTTTGTTTATTCCAACCATTTTAATAGTGAATATTTTATATCACAATATATGTCCATTCGTTCTCTGTGTCTTCTTGGGGATTAAGTGAAGTATGCACTTCCAAATGAGCCTGTAGTGATGGATGTGTCTGGGAATTAAGCTTCTAATCCCAGTGCCATTTCAAATACAAATATTACAGTTTCATTGTAAATAGCCTTTGTGGAATATTGTTGAAGGAAGACCTTTAACATTAACTTTGGAAAGGAATAACTGTGTTACATTTTTTTATCTGATACACTGCAATACAGTATAAAGTGCTTCTGTTTTCTTAGCTCTGTGACTAACGTAGTGTGACAAATCTCCTACTGTGTGTCTCTACAGATGTCTTCAGTAACTTTGTCACTTCGGTTTGCATTTCTTCATGTCTTAGGTATGCTAGGTATCATTATAATTATGATTGGTAAATTAATGTCAAGATTTTTGTTCTCATTTCTGCTTTCCGTTTAATTATGTATGCAAATACTGTGTTCATGGTTTTTTTTATTATGTCCTACATGTGTTTATTTCCCACAGGCATTCTGTCTATGACGCCCATGAGCTTTGGAGCTGATTTAGGTGGAGCTTTACTATTCTTTTTATATGCATGTGTATATGCTTTTCAGTTTAGTTTGAAATTACAAAAAATAATAATAATTCAGCACTAGATGTGATTTAAATATTACAGTGACCTGATTCTGTATTATTTAATTGAGTAGACACTGTGTTGTTTTATGTAATCTGTATCGTTTTTTTTAACTCCAGTTGCGGTTCCCATTGGATGCGGCACGCGCGCGGCGGACTTGGTGGACTCCCCGGACTCACGCGCGCTGGTGCTGTGTCCCGGAAACTGCACGCTGTGGAAACTGTCAGTGTTCGGCTCCGGGATTTACGCCTCCATCTCCAGCGTATGCGGTGCCGCGCTGCACAGGTATTTAGATCAAAATAAATAAATAAGCATAGATATACGGTTGGGAAATACTGAGCTGACTGACGCTGAGGTGATCCTGCAAAATCGCCTTTACTCGGCAAAAGGTTAAAACACTATCTCACACCTACACGTCTACCTCACACAGAGAAACGCATCAATGCGAAACTTCACTATATGCTTATAGAGGCTTATGCAGCTTTTTCCTTATATTGGGCATATACGCTCAGCAAGTGTGCATTTGTTCATGTAAATACGCTCATCAAATGAAAACTAATCTAAATAAATGACAATGAAAAGCAACGCGCTTATCCCAAGTTCAATTTCCAAACATGTTTAAATCAGTGAAATATAAAATGAGCTCAATTCTATATGTGCATATAGTAGGGTAGCTCAAATGAGTCAAAAGATATAGATCAAAAACTAATGTCCATCACAGAGGACATAAATGAATAGGCTGGGTCTCAGGAGGATATACATATGTATCACCAGTATTATTCATTTTAACAATATGTACACATAAAAAGCATGTTTTATTCCTTTATTATGTGGACACGTGTTTTTTAATGCTGCAGGAGGTGCACACGGTGATAATGATCATCAAAAACCGAGTGGGATTTGCTTTATTATAATAAAACCATCCAACAGATACACCAGCTAACCTCCTTGTCATGATCACTGTGTATAATCCTGCCTGGAGAAAATAAACTCACACATGATGTAACTTTGGATAGTTATAAACTTTATCCAGTTATCTAAAGTGATTTTGTTCTTCCGTGTGATTTTATACACTCATTTGACCGCTGTAAGTTATCACACAGCTTTTCATTCTTAAAATGTCCTGTTCCTAACTGTCCCTCTGCATGTTTCAGTGGGATTATAGGTGCGTCAGGAGGAGCTGTGGAGGTTCAGAAGCTGGCAGGAAGGAGTCACTATCACAGCTCCTACGCACACGGCATCCAGACTCAGTCTCTGTCCAGCTGGAGTGCATCATTCACTGTAACCAGTAGGTATTTTCACTCTCCGCTGTTAGAAGACGCCGGCTAGCACCAAGAGTTTCTTTTGGTCTTTTGCTTCAACATTTCATTCAGCTAATCAGCTACTTAACAGTCCTTCCCGAGATGAAGTGTGTGTGTAAGAGCAGGGACAAAAAGATGGACATACGCCATGACCAGGGTTCAAAACCTGCACTCTGAACAGTTACTTTAAAAAACAAAAAATGCGGAATATGTCCATCATTCACCCTAATAATCATAAAGTGCACTATTTCAAAATATTCACGCCATGTACAATAAGCATTGTTGAGATTTTCTAGTGTGCTCATGTAATCCCACAATGCACTACAATTAATTAAATGAGTTCTCTTTATTCAAGAGAAATATTTTTAAATGCTAGCCGCTCTCAGTTTTAAGACAGCCCAAGAAAACCCCTGTTGTAGTGTCTGGATGTCAAAGTTACATTGTAGAAATTAGTTGAACTATGAAGTTATTTTAAATGATCAGCATCAGAATGTGTCCATTCTTCTCTATCAGGATCAATCAGCTTGCCAATGGAAGTGTCCAGTCTAACCATCACTGCTGACAACCCAGTGTCTGGAGCAGGTAGGTGTCTAATTTGGAGTAGGTGTGTATATTACTTATATATGCTGCAGGCTAATGTGTACACAATGTTGTTTCTTCTTGTAGCAAAGAAAGCTGTCAAGAAAAACCAGAAGAAACCTCAAGTACCAGAGAACAGAGGTGCATTTGATGACAAAGCTCTGACAAAGCTGATGTCCTTTTTTTTTGGAGAAAGAATTACACTAAAGTAATGTTTCATGTTGCCTTGTTCCAGATTGTCTTGTGGATATAGCTCTGATTCTCGACAGCAGCTATCATATAGGACAACGGCGCTTCAACTTACAGAAGAACTTCATTGGTAGATTAGCAGCAATGCTGAAGGTTGGGCCAGATGGACCACATGTGGGAGTGGTGCAAGCCAGGTGTGTAACAGGTCTTCATGGTTTGTTCAGGATCATTGTGTACCAAATGAAACATTTGTAAAATGTTCACTTTTATGTTTACAGTGAGACGCCTCAGATTGAATTCTACCTGGGCAACTATAGCATGCCCAAAGATGTGATTTTTGCCCTCAAAGAGGTAGCTTTGGGTGGAGGCAACACCAATACAGGTGCATAATTCTACTTGAAACACATGACATGATGCATGATGGTTAGTCATGTGACCAGCCTTTTGTCTGAACCTCAAACCTGCATTTTCTGTGCTTCACATTTTGTTACTCTGTGTGCAGGCAAGGCCATACTCCATTCAGTAAGGCACTTTTTCAATCCTGATTTTGGACTGCGCAGGGGTGTTCCACGGATTATTGTGGCATTTATTGATGGATGGCCCTCTGACACCCTGGCAGATGCAGCAGTAATGGCTAGAGAATCTGGAATCAACTTGTTTTTAGTGAATGTGGCCAAACCTATCCCAGAGGAAATGGGAATGGTGAGGGATCAAGACTTCATGAAAAAGGTAGGTTTTTTTCAAAGACAAATAGAATGGATTAAATTATTCTAAATATTTTGGAGCCTCTTGTTCTGCTGGAAGAAAATACTGTAAAAGTCCAAATATGTGTCTTACAGGCAGGCTGCAAAGACAATGGTTTCTTCACAATGACCATGCCAAGCTGGTTCAGCACAACTAAATTTTTGAAGCCTCTGGCTCAGAAGCTATGCTCTGTTGACCAGTTGCTCTGCAGCAAGACATGCTATAACTCAGTCAACCTGGGCTTCTTGATTGATGGATCCAGCAGTGTGGGTGAGACAAACTTCAAACTAGTTCTAAGCCTCCTAAGCTCCATTGCTCGCAACTTTGACATATCAGAAATTGGCTCACGCATTGGGGCTGTGCAGTTCACATATGACCAGAGATTGGAGTTTGGATTCAGTGATTATTTGAAAAAGGATGACGCCTTGAGAGCCCTCCAGAACATCCCGTACCTAAGTGGTGGTACAGCCACTGGAGATGCTATCACCTTTGCTATGGAGAATCTCTTCCAGCCCCGTAGCATGGGTACAGGCAAGAAGTTTCTTATCATTGTTACTGATGGTCAGTCCTATGATGATGTTAGAGGGCCAGCCATAGCTGCTCAAAGGCAAGGTGAGTAATTAGTCCTAATTCCTGACCCAGAATTAGACTGCTGAAAATGACATTGAATTAGCTAAGATGTTTTTTTCAATACAAGCAAAATGACTACTGAAAACAAATGTTAGTGACTCAGGATGGCTGTCCTAACCTATAAACCTTGTCCTTTTGCAGGGATCACAGTGTTCACTGTGGGTGTAGCTTGGGCACCAATGGAGGACTTGAGAACCATGGCATCAGAGCCCAAAGACACACACACCTTCTTTACCCGCGAGTTCAGTGGCCTCGAGCAGTTTGAGCAGCCCATTGTACGGGCAATCTGCAGGGACTTCACAGAGTTCAATTAGAAAAGTTATAGTGGGTGGACAGGAAGAAAGAAATAGAGGAAACTCTATTCCCCCCCCCAGTGTTTTGGTTTAGATTGTCAATTCTTCACCTTAGAGCAAAAATAATTGTATTTTTTTTTCTGTTCAAACTAGGCATATCCTCTGTGCAGAGATAGCCCCTTTAGTATATTGTTTTGTCATGAGAGGAGTCAGCATGGTTGTTGCTTTA
This sequence comes from Hemibagrus wyckioides, assembly GCF_019097595.1. NCBI lineage: Eukaryota > Metazoa > Chordata > Actinopteri > Siluriformes > Bagridae > Hemibagrus > Hemibagrus wyckioides. The sequence goes on along the minus strand of NC_080718.1, from coordinate 8,933,585 downwards.
GTAGTGCGCTTGAACCAAAGGATTCTGTGACTTATTGAAACTGTAACTCTATATTAAACTCATACTAACAATGGCAGATGTTATCATCAGAGACACACCCTGGCATCCTAATTTCCATATTCTAGAAGAAAGAAATGAAGAAGGGATGAAAGAAAGGTTTGCTATCTCCACCATTGGCTGCCCAAGAGAGATTTGTCCCCGTTCATGATAAACAGCAGGTTTGACAAGGCTGCCCTCCTTTGCATGTCATTGGTACTACAGAAAGCCTGAGAGAAGTTCCACAGGACATAGGCTAAACCATAGCATCATCTGGCTTATCACACACCACACACTTACACAAGCACTGTACTGCAGTTTCTTGCTTAGTTACATCTTCTCATAATATATTATGGTCACATTTTATATTCCTATTTCTCATTCTACATGTTCACAAATGAGATGTTTAGAAATATATTTGGATTATACTTACTAACGTTGTTCTGATCACACAATTATGTTTCCTAAATTATGCTTAATGCTCAATTATGCTCTTACAATGTCTTTCTTATTATAAACACAAATATGCATGCTTAAGTGCCTTGCAAACTGAGAAGCAACAGCAGAGTGATTGTACATTTCTGTTTAATTTATTACTTTCTTCTCAATAAAGGACAAGGTATTTTTACAAGATTAAAATATTTTTACAAGCTAATTACTCAATTGTCTAAAAGTGTGGCATCATTAAAATTAATTCATTTTAATGAGATTCAATTAATGAGATTGATTTCTCCACCAATCCATGTCCTTCAAAAGTATTGAGTCTTTTGTTTTAATCTAAAACAACAGTATGATAAACACTTGGTATACTGCTGGTTATAAATCATTATAAAGGAGGCATAAATCAGAGAGCTTCAACAGGTTCAATATACAGGTACACCATTTAATATTTATTATAGACATTTTATATACATGACTTTTCAACAGGTGAATTTTGCTATGTGGTACAGTCTTTAAAATCTGCTAATTCATAATCTGTAAATCAAAAACAAAAACAAAACAAAACAAAACAAAAAAAAAAAACTTACAAAACTCATCAAAACTCTTCAAACTGATCAGAACCTTTTTGGGAAGACTAGAAAAAATACTTTATTGTATTAATCATGCATTAGACAAACAAAAGGTCTTTAGTTACAACCATAAATTGTAGGTTTAAAAATAAAATGGCTTACAAGATAAATGGTAGGGGCAGAATAACAACTCCGCTCTTTCACCCAATGGTAGGTGCCCAGATCCCTTAACTTATTAAAAAAGTAATAAAGATAAATTTCAACTTCATCTTTAGCCAAGGATGAAACTGTACTTTAAAAAGAGCAAAACATTTCCTTTTAGCTTGCTCTTCTATTTTCTTCTTAAAAGCCAAATCTTACAAGTATTCTCAATTTTTTACAAAAGAGGCTAAAACTAACCCAAAACAGTGAAATAAATAAGCGTTCAGTTGTCTAACCTGTGATAAATAAACTCAGTTACATTAAGATGTACAAAACCATCACATAGTGATAGGATGCTGCTGTTTACATGTAGATATCTAAAGAGCTCTGAGGAAGTGTGCTTCTACGGTAGTTCCATGATTCAGTAAAATAAAGTTAATAACACTAGGAAGAGCAAGATGTGTAGACAGCCTTCCTGTGACGCAAGATGGATTGAGATGGAGGACTTGAATGGGAAAACACTCCTATTTTTATTTTAAAAATGTCATCTGCTACCAGAGTCTTCAATTATATAAAAAAGGATTATAAAAACTATACTCATTTTTTACACAAAATTGTCGAAGCTAATGCAAAGGTGAAGCAATTGAGCTGAATCACGGTTTTCTCTCCTAATTTATATATAACGCTACATTAAGGTCAAGAGGGAAACTCGTGCACCTGATGCAGTATGAGGGATTAATTCCTCTGGTGCAGCATCTTTGCCCTTGTTGTGGTCACTGATGACCTTTTTATGAACATTATACCAATTCATGGTCACTGAAACATACCTAAAATACAATGTCATTACCTCATTTTATACCCAATCAAAAAAATAAAGAGACAAACACTGACTCCAGCTCTGACTTACAGTTAGGTACGGTAAACCATTTTTTGTTCAACTTCTAGTTTGAAGGGGGAAAAAAAACCATTAAAACTAAGTGGGCACTTCACCCGGGCTTCACTGAACCAACAGTCCACCGCCCAGCACTGGCATGTTCACGCAGGTGCTATCAGAGGCTGAATCAACGTTAGCAGCTATTGCTACGTTTGTCACAATGGCAGTGAAGCAGTAAGGTCTTTCGCTCGCTGTCTGATTGTGAGGGCGAGTTTGCACTGAATTTTGTGAATTAAGATTTATACGAATACTTTGGCAAGGGCATCTGCCCCAGCACTCCCTATGAATGCCTTAGAAGGGTGGAAGGCAACATCGTATATGGACTCATCTGACTTCTTCCGGTGAGAGGTGACTTCCTGTACGCATGTCTTGCTGTCCAGGTTCCACAGCCGAATTGAACAGTCATGACCTGTGCAAGATTACGAACAGTTAATCTCCACATTTTTAGATGTTTCAAGGTGCTCTCATTAATTTGAGTGGCAGGTGAAACAGGCCTCCCACTTATAGCAAGGTATATAAACCTCCTAGACACAAAAGTCTGAACAGACTGACTTGCCATATCTACCAAAACCATGGTCTGAAAGGTTTGAGACAATAAAATACACCAGACTAACTAGGTAAAAGACCTCAGCAGCACTTACTTCCTGACATCAGGTAGATGCCATTAGGATCTACTGCCAGACTAGTGACAGCATCCAAGTGAGCCACCATTGCATGGATAACTTTACCTAAATTGCAAAAACAAAGTCAAGTAATAAGTCACAAATATTTCTCTTTCTAACATGGAGAAACAAAATTTCTAATTTATATTTCAATTAAAAATGCATTTCCAAAACCTGCAAGTGCAGATTGTTATTGTGAAATAAAAACATTAAAATACAAAATTATGTCCTTTTTAAATGAGATGAGATCAATGTGATCTCAGCAGTACACTTGTAATACTTCAAAAACCTCCTACCTGATTTATTGTCATAGAATTTGATGTGTCTGTCCTCATGAGCTGTGATAGTGACTGGCAGTGTGGGGTGACTCACAACTTTATTAATGTGGTTGCCAAAAGGCAATGCTGAGGAAGAACAATACACACACAGGCACGCATGCGCGCGCACACACACACACACACACACACACACACACACACACACCCAGAGTGATGGAGCTAAATAACAAATAGCTCAAAGTAAAGACGTTCAGCTTTAACTTAACAGTATATGTACATTTATATTACATTACATAACATTTCAAAGTCCCCACCTTTTAAGGGACCAAAAGATATTTGGCAAATGTTTGTGCAGCTGTTTCTTGGATAGGTGTGTGTTGCTTACTTATTATGTCACTTATAAGCAGGCAGATTAAATATCTAGAGTGGATTTCAGGTATGGAATTTTCATTTGGAATCTGATTGTTTACACTCTCACAATGAGACTCACATTCAGTAAAGTAAGTCATCATTAGACTGAAAAGTCAAAACAAACCCATCAGAGGTAGAGGGATAGACAGAATATTAGGTGAAGCCAAATGAACTATTGGTATACTATTGGTATAGGTCCTGTAGCCACAAAACTGCTCTATCACCATCCTTGACAAGGTCCTGTGAATGATGACCAGACATCTCCACCTTGGTCTCATCAGTCCAAAGGATATTCCAAAAACATTTGTGGTTTGTTAAAATGACAATGCCCAGCCTCATCTGGCAGGTGTGTATAGGCAGTTTCTGGATGACTAAGGAATTCGATGCCAATAACTGGCCCTCATGTTTCCCAGTCCAGAATCCAATTATGAGCCTCTGAGTCATTATGAAATGCCAAGTAGCACCCAAGACTGTCCAGTAGCTAACTGATGTCCTAATCCAAGAGATCCCCCATCTGCCTTCTCATCAAAAGCAGGCCCAGATGTCAGCAGGAGTGCATACAGGCATGTAAAGTCCATACACACTACTGATTTACAATGAGTGGATGACCAACAGCAGCAGAACACCATGTCAGATTCCAATTTTGTCTCCCAAAACCAAAAAACCAAGACTATCATGAGTATAGAAGTACCAAATCTGAACAGTTGTAGACCAGGTCAATGTTTTGTGAATGCATTTGTGAGTGGGGGATGCGGTAGCTTAGAAGTTAAGGTGTTGGACGACTGATCAGAAGGTTGTGAGATTGAATCCCAGGTCCACCAAGGTGCCACTGCTGGGCCCTTGAGTAAGGCCCTTAACTCTCAATTGCTCAGTTGTATAAAATGAGAAATTGTAAGTCGCTCTGGATAAGGGTGTCTGCTAAATGCATAGAGGCTTGTCTGCTCACAACGGTTATAGAGTGATAAATTAGTGTATCCTTCCTGACAGCTCAAACAAACCGGGCCATTTCCTTCTGCCTTCTCAACAAGATGTTTCCACCACCCACACATGCACACAGACATGCTCACACTATTCATGCATGGAGATGAAATGAATGGTCTTACTGCTCTCCTTCTGTGATGAGCACTCCATGATCGGCTGTGAGGTCTCCAAATCATAGATAATAACTTTGCCCGTGTTGTAAGAGGCCACCATATATGCTGGATCACAACCATTAAAATCGACAGATGTGGGAATGCCATGCTCTGCAAAAAAAAAAAAAAAAAAAAAAAAAGAAGACAGTACTAGTTAATTTTATTTCCCTTCACATTCCATCAAATTAATAGTATAATTAAATGAAACCTTTATAAATTATATTTTCTTGGAAGGAATATAAAAATAAAACATGGTACTAAATACACCACCACCACCAGAGTTACAGTATTATCTGTTAATATTTGAGTGCCAAAATAGGAAAAAAGTGAAAATGTGAAAATGATGTGTATGCACTGACAGGACCAACAATAAACTAAACACAACCATGAATCTGGACTGCCTGTGACATCAGAGTTCTGACCTGGAGAGATGACTAAAGAACTTAGGGATCAATATATGGTCCCACACTCACCTCTCTCTGAGTTAAAGGTGTAGAGGCAAGGAAACTTCTCCTGAGGGTTCCACAACTTGATGGTTCCATCGGCCGAACAGGACAGCAGCCGATTCTTAATTCCACTGTAAGCCAGCCCCCAAACTGCATCAGTGTGGCCCAGTAAAGAGCCAGCCAAAACACTGGGATCTGAGAAACACAGGATGCTTTAAAGATCTTAACCTGTGCAGATCTGTTTAATGTACACCATGCATTACAAGGACACATGCAATGATACACTATAAGGCCTAAAAATATGGGGACACCAAACCATCATAATCATACATGTTTGCTGAACAACCAAGATATTTTACAAAAAAATTAAAAGAGCCGAAATTAAAGAAAGCGACAATGTTGCATGGAAAAAGCAGCAGATACAAGCAGCCTCACCATATGTGTCATAAGGGTCTATGTTAGAGCTGGGGATATTCCACCACTGTATTGTTGAATCAATACCACCGCTGAAGCACTGCTCCCCATTTGCAGTAATAGCCAATGACAGCACAGGTCCACTGTGAAAAGCCATAAATGAAAAGAAATATCAGAAATGTCTGGTGACATTTTACATCCCACCTAAACTACTAAAAAGCAAATTGAGAATGGGATTTGTTGGGGGTTGTTTTTGACTCAGAGGAACGTTTAATGTTATTTAAATAAATAAATAAAACTAAAATAAAAAAATATACTTTTATGAACAAGATCACTTACACGTGTGCTCTAAATGTGTATATGGGCTCCACATCAAAAGAGGCACTTCTATACACAAAGAAAAGATTTATTTAGCATACTGCACAGATTTGATCTGTTACAATTCTCTACATTAAACATTAAAGTGTCTATGAAAAGCACTTGCTTTTTGGCAGGAACTGTCTTCTGGAGGTTCCACAGTTTGAGGGTGTGGTCTTCCGAGACAGTGACCAGCACCGGTTCTACAGGATGGAAGGCCAGAGCACGCACTCCATCAAAGTGACTGCGGAGGGTGTATTTGGGATTCCATGTCTTCCTGAAAGCATCTTTACTGGCTGGAAGCTGGGAATGGAAGAGTATAGGAAATGGTGCATTTTAACAGCAGTGAAATGAAACCAGGAAGTGGCAGATCAAGTTAGTGCAAAGTATCAGTACACAACAATGACAGGTGCCTTTTGTCAATGACAATGCTTTTCAAGATTCATCAATTTATACTTCCACATGGGAGCACCAGGTTATACTCATGGACAAGCTGGGCCACTCACGTCATAGCCATAATCAGCATCATCATTGGACACTGTCAGGTCAGCAAGGTCCCCAAGGCCCAACACACTTTCCAAAACGTCATCCGAGCCCATGATAAAGGACTTGCCGCCTCCCGATGGAAATGGCAGTGGTTCCGCTAAGGTTGGGAGAAAAGAAAGGAAATGTTTTTAACCTACAGTATGTTTTATTTATTTTGTTTTAATATTACTGTTTGGTGTTAAACACTTCAGCAGTGAGTACACAGTTAGTTCTATTAAGTCTGATTTTAGTTTTCCCCAAAATGTTTTATTCTGTTTCACTCTAAAGGTAATCTGAAACGGTTTTAAAGACAACCCCCACTCCAACATTTCACAATTAAATATAAAGCCAACAAAGAAGAGAGTGGTTATAAACTTAACACTCAAATAGCTGCAAAAATTTAAATCTCCTGCTTGCCCTACATGGACATCATTTTTATAATTTTGACATAAACTGGGTCACATGGCACAGAGAAGACGAAGCTGGCAGCCACCAAAGTCCCAGAGGAATGCTGACGCATTTTAGGACCTGTGTGAGACTGTGCTGGGAGAGCAAGCCTGTAGACCAAAATATACAGAGGAGACACAAACACACAGATGCTTTAAAGAGAAAGTTCAGTTAGAGTCTCTTACCCCACTCTGTGCCGTCTCCTGAACTTCGAGCCTCGCCGGCACCCTCACCATCTTCTGCATTCACAAGGAAATCAAACTCCTTTAGCGCTTCTTCTGTGTCTGCATCTTCTGGAAGGTCTGATGCTAAACCCTCATTTCCTACCTGAGAAAACAAGAGCTAATTTAAACCTCATCATTTTATGACATTGCCAAAACAGCATAACATTTCACGGTGCCTAACAAAGTCCTGTCTGTCAGGTCTAATTAATTTTAAAGTAAAATAAGAGTTGGAGTGGATCACTGTGAGTGATGTTACTGGTGATGTGAGTAGAATGTTTACAGATATGGCATTGTACAGGGTGTAAGTATCATACAGTTTATGTGTATTTTTATATTTTCAGTATTCAGTAAGAATCTGAATTACCCTACTTATATGAATTTGTGCACATAGTGGACATATTAAGCAAATTCTGCAAATAAAAGCTTTTTGTTTTGCTTTTCTTGTTATCCTCTGATGCAGGACTATTGTAAACTAAATCTGCAATTACAATATTAAAAATTGTTAACTGCCATATTTTGGACTATAGAATTAAAAAAGCCTTAATCACTATTCATAACAAACCATAAAATAGCACAATGCAAATTTTGAAAAATTTGTGCAAAAAATTAAGGTCAAAAAAGTCAGATGTAGTTGTTTTTTCTCCACAGTTCACAAGCATTTCTATATCCTACACAAACCACTAGCAATTCCCATTTTAAAGATTTAAGGCCAATATGAACGTTATCCAAGAAACTTTCTTATTTATAACATACTTTTATCTTATGCTTCTTTGCTCTTTGTTTATCAGTCCTGTTTGAAATGTCTTCCATTAGGTCATTCTCTTCATCCTCCTCTTCATCGCTGTCATCAGCGTTTTCTAAGAAGTTAAAGGTCTCCAGAACATCTCCTGCATTCCTGTAACACAAGCAAATGAGTTTACTGACCTGATTATATCAGCATATCTCAAGTAATTGTGAAGTATTTATCCCATATTTTAATTTGTACCAGCATATTGTATTCAAAAAGTAAGTCAAGGCATAGATGGGAGATCTGACAAAAAATATAGCACATCATGATTTTTTTTTTTTTAGGGTTAAATCAGTCAAACCTGGAAAGATAATTTTTTGTGTGTTTAAAATGTAAAGCCATGGGAGAAAAGAAACATCACACCAACAAATAAATAACTGAAGGTTACAACAAATAAAACTACTTCAATAAGTATTCAATGTTTCCCAAAAAGTAAACCAACTTTCAGAAAGCAGGTGGGATAATAAGTACAACTTATAACTCAGCAACATTATTTTGGAAGTTTTAGCCTACTCTTCTTTACAACATTGCTTCAGGTCACTGATTTTTGAGAATAATCATTTATGTGGAGCTCTCAAGATCCCAACATAGCATCTCAATGGGGTAAGTTTCTTCTTTAACCATTCAGATGTTGCTGGTATGCCTAGGATCTTTATCCTGTTGCATGACCCAATTTTGGGCCAGCTTAAGCTGCTCTACAGATTTTGTCTATATTTGTCTCAAGAATATACTGGTATAAAGTGGAGTTCATCACTGTCTCAATTACTGCAAGTTTCCCCAGGTCCTGTTAAAGCAAAACAAGCCCTGTCTACAAATCATCACCTGTCCAGCTGCATGACTGACAGCTCGTACGGGGTGTTTGTGATGATACATTGTGCTCCGTTTTCACCAAACATGTTTCACAGCAGATCAAACCTCTCCACCTTGGTCTCATCAGTCAAATTTTGAGGTTCAAACAAAGTTTATTTAATAATAGTCTTTTCAAAAAGAAATTTTAAAAATTTGATCAGTGTGTTGTCATGAACATTTATTGTGCATACAGAGGCCTGAAGGCTACATGATGTAGCTCTTTATCTCTCTGAACATTAAATTGCGTGACCTTGGACTGAATTGTGTGTGCATCTTATACACATTTTTCTACTTTTTTGGAGATGACAACATTGATGTGTCACAGTATAACATGCACAAGTAGGAACAAGAAATCTGAGCCTATCAATAATGACAGAAACCAGTAACATAACTGCAGTAGAAAAAGAAGCTCAAATTCAGTGAAAGGGATGTCTTCTTTCTCTATTAATATACAATGCTAAATTTGCTTTTGATTTTGTAAGGTTTGTTTACCTGCGAGTGCCTGCTTGAATTGTTTTGAGATTATTAGATTGCGACCTATTAAATAATATATCCATGCAGTGTAAATGACACTGAGAAATGTTGTGCTTCAGTAGTAATTCTCACTTGAAAGTGTGCAGCCCTGCCAAATCCACACCTGGTTCTTTGCAGTATTTACACAGCATGGCAACTTTATTGTAGCCACAGAAAAGCTTCCAGCCATTCTTTTCTGAACATGTAGCCTTTAACCACAATTGAATGTTTCTGTTTATTACAACTAACAGCAGCTGCATCTTCTTCTTCAGGTTTTTTCTTGATATTGCTCTGTCAATTTTGACAACCATAATCTGTTAACTGTAAGGTATCTGCTGTGAGGTGACACAAGCATAGACGCATTTGGCAGTTTGGAACTAATCATGAGCTTCGATCTAGTCACTCACATTAGCACACAGTAATTTTCAGTCACAAATGCAACAGAGATGGTTGCAGTGTAGAGCCCTATTTTAATTATCATTTTACATATATATGAGAAATGGCAGATTAGAAGAACATTCATAATGAAGAACAATATTTTTATAAGCCACTTTAAACCCCTCAACCATTTTGTTTGGTATTACAGTGGTGACCTGCCACAATGTCAAAGTTGTGCCTTTCTAGGGTTTACTTGTTTTCTAATAAGCAAATGTTTTGAAAGACATTTGTTTATTTCAGAGCTGTTTTACTGTGGTACATTCACATGAACTCACAATGCTAACTGATCTTTTGGGTTCTTTTTTGTGTTTCCTCAATGTGGCAAACTGGCCTTATTACTTTAATCGTTGTCTATATCATGTGCATTAGGATTTCCGTGAACTGGACCAGTAAATAAAGTAAGGCTGTTTCATAAAACAACATGGAGTGTCATATCTAAATGTTTTATATGCAAGTGACAAAATGTTTTAGATTCACAATACACATTATCTCTGTAAAAAAAACAAACAAAAAAAAAAATGAGAGAAATAGTGATAGTCGTATCATCCACCACTTAGCCAAGGTATCTTTGGGTACCTTTTCATGTCATGCCCCTTCCGTTTGGCTGGAGATTCTCCTCCATTGAGGAGCTGCTCCAGGTTCTTGGTTTCTACTGAACCATTCTGCTCCGAGCCAGACAACCCCAGTAAAGAGCGCACTCGCTGAGACCGCACATCCAGTATTGTGTCTGTGTAACCTACTTCCTGAAGATATCTTGCAATGACAGAAAGGGTATAATTACTAAACAATTAAATGTCACCTTTTACAACATAAGCCACAGCTATATGTGCTATATTAAAATTGACATTAATAACTTACATATAGCTGACATATAGGCTTGACCAAAGGTATGGAAATTAAAAATTTATTCTGGCGTAATATTTTGCTGCATCTTTGCAGTAAAGGGCACAACTATCTGACACTTTTTATGTGATCACCTTAATTTTCTTTCACCTTTCTGTGGAAAATGTTATGTATAAAAACATTTCAGAAAATTTCGATTTTAAAGTTTAACTTGGGGTTATGAGAAAACTCACTGTCTTAGCAGTTGCCGGCCTTGTTTCCAAGTTAACTGACTGTTTTGAGGTACGCTGGACACCTCTGTATCTTTGGTATCTTCTGAAAAAAATAATTTAATAATTATATAAGTGTGTGTGTGTGGGGGTATGTGCAAACATATTTGTGCATATTTCCTCTCATGTAAGAATACACTAACCTGATTCAAAGCTGGGCATTTTGACTTCACTTTGATTGAGTTCTGTGCCATATTTTAATTTATGGTACTTTGCTCTGAAAGAAAAAGAACTATTCAGTTTAAAAAGTCTGATTTACTTGCCTAGTATATAGCATGCAATCTAAATAAGAAGCGTTTCCAACCACAAATGCAAAAATCCAACAAATTAAAAAATAAACAAACAAAAAAACAACATGGTAATACACTACTATTTATAATTATTCAATCACTACAAACCTTTCTTGTTTTAATGCATATTCTAACATCTTTATTCTTCTAACCAGATCATTCTTTAAATTTTCTTGACCCTTTCTCTCTCCTTGGAGGAATGCTATCCGAGCCTGCAAGACAAAAATAGAGGATATGAGTACACTTAATAGCCATTAGTTAATTGAAATGTTAAGCTACTTAACATGAACCCAAAATAAACAAGGCGTTCACATAAAGTTCTATTTAGATCTCTATAACTTTACTTCCTAGTGAATGTGTACTATGCCATGCTGATTCACAAAAAAAAAATAAAGTGCACAAAGCCTTTACAAATGCACAAAAGCAAACTGCAAAACAACCTAGAATTTCTAATGCATTCTATTGTCTTCAATTAACAATCATGTCATTAAAAAGCCTTCAGCCACCACATTTGATCATTCTCTAGCTGGAATACACTGGGCTACATGGAAAATTAAAAGGACAGGGGTAGAAAGGGTGATCATACAACTGAACTGGGCCTAAAATAGGCCTACAGCTTCAATAAACGTGTTGTAAACAGTAAACAAGTTTTTGTCTTTAGTTTTATACTTCTTTTTAAGCAAACCAGTAATTAATTCTTACCCTCTACACCAGTCTACTCTGGTGATGGACATAATGACCACATCATATTGAGGTAATTTACAGATGGCAATTTTGGTGTAAACCAACGTTTATGTTCTTTCAGTTGCTGGAGGTTAGCACATGGCAGAGAAGACAGTAAACGACTGAGAGGACTACAGGATATTATTGAGACAGAGCAGCTGTGTAACTCAAGTCCCCATAAATACTAGTGTGTGTGTGAGGCACAGAGGATGGGTATTTATAGTCTAACACATTCCCAATCAACCCCCTGATAACATGGCTCATGACTACATATACAAACAAAACTTAGAAATGACGCAGAACCTTATTTCATCCATATATGTGGTTAGGGACCTTGAAGACCTAACATTTGCACTATGGCTATGTTTGGAATTGAACTCTACACTACTACCACAATAGCAGGCAACTGGCACAAAAAGAAATATCACATTCTGAATGTTCATAACCCATTAGACTGGGAATTAAAATATATTTGGATAGTCGTTATTCAAGATTCAATCTTCACTTTCCTACTACGGCTACCAGTCTCAGTGGGTAAAGACTAACACATACTTTCCCTGAGACATGTGCAGCTCTCCCCCCACAGATTTTTAAAATGCTTTTGCATTTTTAAAGGGCAGTTGAATGCTCTTAGAGAACAGCACTAACAACTCTCCCTACATTATCTACCTATAAATATCTCTCTTTCTATGTGTATATATATAGTATATACACATATATATATATATATATACACATACATATACATACATATATATACACATATACATACACACACGTATACATACATATATATACACACACATTTTATTTATTTATTTATTTATTATATATTTATATATATATATATATATATATATATATATATATATATATATATATATATATATATATATATATATATATATATATACATACACACATATACACACACACACACACACACGTGTGTGAAAGCAAAGTACCTACAATGGCAACAGGAAACCTTGCTGGAATTCACATGGAGTCTTTGAGTTATTGAGTATTTCCAATAATGGTGATCTCTTAATATTTTTATTTGCCCACCCTTGCAGAGAATGTAAACGGTTGTCTGAAGTATAAGAGATCACCTACATTATATTTTCATAATGAATATTTATTAATATACTGAGGGTGCATGCTTGGGATTCAGGATTCAAATGCAGCTATAATAACAATAATAATAATAATAATAATAATAATAATAAATTGAGTATTTTGAAGAATAAGAAACAGTAAGTAATAAATCTAAATATAATCTAAATATAATCATGTAATAAAAAGTCAGAAATCCAAAATAAAGAGTGCATTATTTACTTTTACAATTATATTTAGAAAATTTATTATTTATTGCTCGTTATTTGTATTATTGTCTCTCTCAACATGCAAGCTTCATCAGTAATTGTATAGTCAAGTGCCATTTTTTATTATTTATTTATTATCAGCCTATAGCCACTCACCCCTAAACACCATCTCATGCTCTTAGAGGGAACTTTATTTTGTTTCTGTCCGAGTACTTAAAACTCCTTTTGGTCATTTGCACCTATTTCACAGCTTCCCAATTGCTGTCTAACAGAGCCAGCTCTTCCTCTCTGAACTGCCAGGATCTGACAGCTGGATAGAGGAATGTGTCATGCATCAGAGAGAGCTTATTCTTGCTTGTTCCTTTGAGACTAGTTTAGCACAGTGACCTCACCATATCTCCCTGGAGCTGACACACTGTGTCTTAATCGAGCTGCTTCATACTACGGCTGGAATGGCATATGTAATTTGAAATGTTGGCAGTAGTGCTAATTTAACAATGTCCATCATTAAAAGTGATAAACAGATAAAACTGAATCAAGCTGCCTTGTTTAGGTATTGACCCCATCTGGAACCTATACAGATTTTCTAGTGTTCTGGTCAGTGGATTTTGAAACCTCTTAATGAATTTCTGCACTAGCAGCTGCCATTAAAACAAGATTATTTAATTAGAATCTACCTATGCCCAATTAAAGTGTAACATTAAAGTAAATACACCTGTTTCTGAAAAGCTGAAGACCAAGGAGATCACAAAGTCTGTGGAGAACAGTCAGCGTTTGTGAATAAATAAAGTATCCCAATACATACACACACACATACATACATTTTAATTGCCCAAATCTGTATGTCATTCATCAGGCTAGTGTGCAGCTTTGGTGAACGCAATTTTTTAGACTTATGTACAGTACACATTTTACACGTCCTATATATCCTATTCTGTTTAATGTACAACAATTCAGAGAAACAACTTTATTCAGCTCAAATGAATTCAAATATATTTGCAGTTTCTAGAAGAACAAATAGTTATGGACCATTATACTGCAATACCCTGAACGTGTGCAAACAGATTAACATGGTTTTGGTGAACGGACCCTATATGTCTGCTACTACAGTAGTTATCTTGGTTTAGTTTCATATTGTTTGTTACTTAGCTTACAATTACTGTTGTTTTCCTATAAGGCTCAAGATGCTGCGAGCACTACAGGGGGATTAAGCAATACATTAAAGATATATGAAGTTGTCTGAATTGCTATATGTGACTTGACTGTGTGCCAGGGGAGAAGTTATTGTATACGATGCTTTGCAAAGAAGAAAGATAACAAGACCAAACGCAGATCCGGTAATGTGCCAGTTTGTATGATTGAAGACAACCTGTGTGTCACAGAGTGGCATGATGTGAACCACAATCCAGTACCCTGGTGGACTGAAACCACAAACCAAAGTGTATATAGAAGAATTTACTCATAGGATTTACTAGATTTACTAGGATTTTACTCTTCTATTTTACTGAAGTCCATAATTACTAAGAAAGATATATATAGTCATACTCCACGCTATGTCATTAATTGGTTCCAAGAGATGCGACAAAGTGCTGTATATGTTCCCTGTGACACTATGACTGAAAATATGAAGTTTCTTATTTTATAAAAGAAATTTGTTTAGTTTGATTTTATTAGCCATTTTTCATTGTCACTATGGGACGGAGAGACCGATGTAAGGTTGTGTAAATAAAATGCCATAAATTGGATTTCATTTTTCAATTTAATATTTAAGAATGAGCAATATAATTTTAGAGAAATAAATTTCAATTTAATATTTAAGAATGTGTGTATATATATATATATATATATATATATATATATATATATATATATATATATATGTGTATGTGTATGTGTGTGTGTGTGTTTGTATATAAATATAACACACACACACAGGTCTGCAGTGTATTTGATTGTGGTTCACATCATGCCACATACAGACAGACAGGCAGGCTGACTAACACAAGAAGCTCATGTGAACCGCACCACAGTCTAAAATAAATAATAACAGGTAAGACATCTCTGATGCCCTGACATATAATAACCATGAAGATTGCTGAAACAAAGGTTCTAAGCAAATTCTAAAAATAGCTGATCCATGTTACAAATGAGTTGCAAATATTTCTGCAAACACTACCGACAACTGTACAAAGCATACAAAGAAAAATTTATTACAAAAATTGAAAAAATGAAAACATGGATTGCTTACTAAAAAATGTTAAATAAAATGCAAAATGAAGTTAACTCCCTGGTCCTAAAGGTTCAACTGTAACTGAAACTGGAATGTCCTAATATCAGGTACCAGATATGTACATCAACAGGTCCTGAAAGGGTGGCATGCAAGCAGGAAGTCCTGATTCCAACACTGGAGTAAAAAGCCAAAGTGAAGTTTATAGCTGAGTGGCCATCATGGGCAGCACTGTGCATGTAGGAAAAAGGGTCATTTTTATTCCAAAGAACACCATCACAACTTTAATGTGAGGAAGCATAACATTGTGGGGGTGTTTTCCTGGAAAAGACTAGTGTACTTAATGTAAAATATGAAAAACCTCAAAATATATATGATATAATGAGGAAAGAGGATTATTTAAAAATATTGAAGCAACACCTCAAGACTTGGTTGAAACAGTGTCTTTCTCACTAAGCTTTGACCTGAATCCCATAGAAGATTTGTGGATTTACCTAAAAAAAAAAAGTGTGTGTGTGTGTGTGTGTGTGTGTGTGTGTAAGAAGGCCCACAAACCTGACTGAGTTAGATCAGTTCAGTCAGGAGGAATGGGCAGAAGAATCTTGTGGAAGCAATCCCCCAAATACTCAATCTCAATCATTTAAAAGCAACAATGTACAAACATTTGACCTAATGAAAAGCTAATTATAGAAAATAAAAGCTGTAATATCTCTCTTGGAGCTATTATTTTAAACTGACCTCTTACTGAAATTACCTATATACCCTAACTGACACTAATTCCAGTGAAGAAATGTGATAAATTGAGTTTGAGTGCATGTAAACCATGTAATGCCTCAATTGCAAGTAGCCTTTGTTATTCATCAATAGAGGAATTATCATTATTGTTATGTTCAGTAACTTGTAATATAGTCTAAGGAAATATGAGAACTAATCGTGATATAGTGGATCATTGTGGATCCAGGCACAACACATTGTAGATGATATTTTTGCCAGATTGCCCATCCCTACCAATACCCCACTTCTTAAACCCATTTTTTTTAAAAAGCTGTAGGTATGAAGGAAAACCAGCTATATGCTATATGATTTCCAGTGCTGTGCAGTCTTAATTATCAGCATGTGTAATGTGATTCAACCTGAGCAGCTTAATTTACAAATATTAAACAATGCATTGGGCTATTTCAAGAATTCAACAAGTTTGGCTCCTGTTCAGCAGAGAGCACATGTAATTTTACAATGAGCTAAGTTAGAGATCATTTTCTGTACAGTGGTCACAGTTTTGCTTGCATTTCTGATCTTCTTAACAGGTCATTAAAAAAAACATTTTCATCCTAGAATTAGTCCCTAGTCTTTAAAGTTGAGCAGCTCAGCCCCATCAGGACAAACAAATCTGGCACATACCACCATTTCTAAAATATCTTTTAAATATTATTACATGCCTAGAAAAACAATTAAACATAACACACCAGATAATTAAAATTGTTTAAAATTGTCAAGGGTGTTTCATGTGCCTCACTGTTCGACAGGAGTTGTCTAATGTTTACAGCACCTAACATATCAACGTTTACCAACTGGATGACCATAGTCTATCTAGTCTTTTCCAACTACTTGGAAAACAGAATGGCAGAACTGATCAACTTAAATGTGTCCATAGTTCAATAAATCCAATTTTCTAAAAACAAACCAGCATGGCTTCTGAAAGCAGATTCAGATTATCCAATTATACGCACTTTACATTACTTTACAAGCTACAGAGGTCAAAGTTAGAGATTTTTATTTAATTTAACTTTTCTGGTCTGATTTGTAAAGTGCAAACATTAAAAAGGCTGTCTGAATGTGAATGAACAAATACGTGTTTACTCTACGCCTCAAATTCAAGACTAATGTGTCCCATCTGTTCAGAAAATGTGCGTGCATAATAATAATAATAATAATAATAATAATAATAATAATAATAATAATAAGAGCAAGCAGTTTTTAATTTAATACAGAAGAAAAAATATGAACTTTGTGGGACAAAGAAAAGCTATGTCCATTAATATGCAAATGTACATTTTTCTTATGTGGCAATAATAGATGTGATAATTATCACGTTTATTCATTCTGCTTAAGTAACTGATTCATTCAAGGTCAGTCACTGTGGTTTAAAATAACTAATTCGTTTCTATTTTAGGAAATAAAACCAACCCGTTTTTTTAAAAAAGAAAATACTGCTGATTGGCATCACCAAAAATACTTTCAAATATACTGTAGGAGCCGGTGGAAGTGGGATTACAATGGTCACAGACACACCTCTAGTCCAGTGGTAAGTGAAGCACTACTAAGAAAAGAAAACCACATCAAACAGTCTTATTTATATTCATCAATCACTAACAGGTAAGCGTTAAAGGGTCATGACTTCATGAGTCAGTCTTGAACTCTTACTTCATACCACACCTATTATAAAAATCAAACTCTAAATACAACTCATTGTATTTACTTTAGTGTTAAAGTTAAAATGTTACAGAATGCTCACTGTCTTGCATATTTGTCATTTCTTCTGTAGTTAATAAATGTATGTAGTTAATGCATGACTCTCTCTCTCTCTCTTTGCTCTGTCTACATGCATCTTGTTGAATGTTGAGTGTATCTGAACCTGCCCTGCTCAAACTTTCCTGTCGGTAATACTGTACAAACAAACACAATGATAAAGTTGAACTGGACTAAGTTAAGGCAACAATGCTGCTTAAAAAGAGGAAGTTGCGTTAAAATTTGTGAGTTTTTTACTTGCTGGTCACTAAACCGCTCCTCGGATCAGGAACATCAGAAATCTAACATCTAATAGCTAAAGGCTTCATCTAGCTGTGTGCTCTGAGCTTTCTAACAAATCACTAGAGACCAACCCGCTGGACGAGTTTAAACATAATAAACATTTTCTATAGTACACATGTTCACTCATTAAATGTTTACATAGGTATTGGGGGTTTCATAAAAACTGTGGTATTAAAAGTAACAGAAGCTTAAAAAAAACAAAAACTAGCTTCATCCTTAAAATACCTGGAAGAGTTCACTGGCCTGGCTTTTTAAATTAAACTAGTCCTCTTCTACTGTCAAAGTTAAATTGCAACTATAAAAATAACCTCTCGCAGACTATCCATTTATATATTTTTATTAAAAGAACAGTAAAAACACTAGACTGTGCAGGCGTGCTAGCTCAGTACAGAGCCGAACCGTCCGGACGCCATGTTGACCAAAACAAAATGGCTGAACCGGAGATTAGTTGACAAAGTCAGCTGTCTGCATTTACGGTTTCTACCGGCTGCTTTTCAGAGGCTAGGGCAATGCTATCATGTGATAAGTGTTGTAGGCTTAACAAGACGACCTAAACTGCTGTTAAATACACGGGTAAGGTGCACCGAAGGAACGGAGCCAATTTTTCCTTTGCTATGTTATTACTAATAAACTGCAGTATGCTAAGCTAGGCCTTTTTTACTAGCTCCCGAAGTTGACACGCTAGTCAGTAATGCTTCAGGGTACTCCGGTGGTAACTGTTACCTAGAACATAGAACGACTGAATACAAAATCATCTAAACAAGTACACAAGTTTAACATTAGCCAGCCACTGCTAATGTGTCTGTGAATCTAGCTAGCTGGCTAGCAAGTGTGCTAATACGGTGCGGCTATTCGATACCTGTAGTTCGGCCCGCTCGACTTCCCAGTGCGCCCTCTCCATCTCGAAGCGGGCCCACTCGTGCTGGATGTAGTGTAAAATCCCGGGGATTGTGTACTGCTGCGGTCTCGGCGCCTCATCTTGCTGCTGTTGCCCCATCGCTGAGCTGCCAGCCCCGGCTAAATGAACGTTAACGTTGCTGTTATTACCGTGCTGTGGGGACTGCTGCTGTCTCGCGGTGGCCATTCCTCCTCCTCCTCCGCCGGGGTGTTCATCCATTTTTTTTACTAAATAAGTAAGGTCCTGGTAAAAGATAGCCCCCGGGCAACGAGAGTTAATCACAAATGTATTCTTTTTCACTATCTGCGTCGTAGAAAAACGTCACCGCGTCGGCAAAATACGCAATCGGCGCGTCCCTCGGGCCGCACGGTGTTGTGCCTTTCTGTGTCAGCGCCCGGATTTGCCGGCCGCCATTACTCCGATCCCTGGATGTGGATGTGAGGCTCCGTACTGAGAGGGAGAGTCAGAGCCGCGCTGCATGACGGGATGCACCCAGGCTGCGTCCAAAAACCACACACACTACCCTCCCTAACAGAATGTCACAGCCCGTGTGACGCGCTGTTTTGACGCACTCTTTAGTACAGAGTGTGCGATTTTGTACGTGTCCCAAAGTCATCCAGCTACAGTAGCCACTTCCAAATACAGAACTCGTGCGTAAGTGGGAGTTTATAGATGGAGTGCCCACACATTTACAGTGAACGTGGAGTTTAGTGCCCGGGAATTATAGAAAACAATCCAATCAGCACGGAAAAGCCTAGAATTTTCTAGGTTTTTTTTGTTATATTTTAGAGTCTGGTCTTTTCTTTTCTTGTCCATTTCTTGTTTGTTTGCATTCATGTTTTTTTTTTACAGGTGTCTTCTCTCAAGTGATCATGATCAAGTTCCTGTTGATGGTCAATAAACAGGGTCAAACTCGCCTGTCTAGACATTATGAGCAAGTGGACATTGGTAAGAGAGCTGCTCTGGAGTCCGATGTGGTCAAGGCCTGTCTATTCAGGATGAAAGACGAGGTCAGTATACCTTTTTCATTTCTCGTTATTTGTGTAATACTGAATGACATAAGAACTGTATAATAAAAGTATTTGCATTTATTTTATATTACACACACGAAATCTCTCATTCTCTCCCATTCTATGAAATTTCAATTTTCCATTCTCACACTGACTGGTTTATAAACAAACAAGAAGTTGAGGTTTAAAACTATTTATTCAGACTGTACATAATAAATAGCAATGCAGGACTGTAATAAAAAATAAAGAAAGATTATAAGGTGTGTTTGGGAGACATTTATTTAATATTTTGGGAGAAGTCTCTGGATATTAATGCTTTGTAAGAGTCAGGCAACTTAATGGGTTAGATGCAGGCATATGCAGTCTGACAACTGTGCAAAAATAACTTTCTTGTAAAGAAAATAGTGACAATATCAACAAAAGTTGCATGAAATCTCTCTAAGTGCTGTTATCTATCCACTTATATAATTTGAGCATTATCTGGGGACTTATTTTTAGCCAACCCAGAACTCCTGAAGTAACAATATGTGTAAAAGTACATGATGTACATTTGATACTGTATTTAAACAAAATGATAGCTATTTGAATAATGCCAGTATAACAACTGTGAGAATAAAGACAATATTAGAGCTGTTAAAATTATGACAATATTAGAATTGTTAGTATTATGACACTGAGAAGAATAATGATGGTATTAGAGCTGTTAAAAGTATGACAGTATAAAAATTGTTAGAATAATAACGTTAGCACATATGATAACATACACTATATTGCCAAAAGTATTCGCTCACCTGCCTGGACTCGCATAAGAACTTAAGTGACATCCCACTCCTAATCCATAGGGTTCAATATGACGTCGGTCCGTCCTTTGCAGCTATAACAGCTTCAACTCTTCTGGGAAGGCTGTCCACAAGGTTTAGGAGTATGTTTATGGGAATTTTTGACCATTCTTCCAGAAGCGCATTTGTGAGGTCACACACTGATGTTGGACGAGAAGGCCTGGCTCTCAGTCTCCGCTCTAATTCATCCCAAAGGTGTTCTATCGGGTTGAGGTCAGGACTCTGTGCAGGCCAGTCAAGTTCATCCACACCAGACTCTGTCATCCATGTCTTTATGGACCTTGCTTTGTGCACTGGTGTACAGTCATGTTGGAAGAGGAAGGGGCCAGCTCCAAACTGTTCCCACAAAGTTGGGAGCATGGAATTGTCCAAAATGTCTTGGTATGCTGAAGCATTCAGAGTTCCTTTCACTGGAACTAAGGGGCCAAGCCCAGCTCCTGAAAAACAACCCCACACCATAATCCCCCCTCCACCAAACTTTACACTTGGCACAATGCAGTCAGACAAGAACCGTTCTCCTGGCAACCGCCAAACCCAGACTCGTCCATCAGATTGCCAGATGGAGAAGCGCGATTCGTCACTCCAGAGAACGCGTCTCCACTGCTCTAGAGTCCAGTGGCGGCGTGCTTTACACCACTGCATCCGACGCTTTGCATTGCACTTGGTGATGTATGGCTTGGATGCAGCTGCTCGGCCATGGAAACCCATTCCATGAAGCTCTCTGTGCACTGTTCTTGAGCTAATCTGAAGGCCACATGAAGTTTGGAGGTCTGTAGCGATTGACTCTGCAGAAAGTTGGCGACCTCTTCACACTATGCGCCTCAGCATCCGCTGACCCCGCTCCGTCAGTTTACGTGGCCTACCACTTCGTGGCTGAGTTGCTGTCGTTCCCAAACACTTCCACGTTCTTATAATACAGCTGACAGTTGACTGTGGAATATTTAGGAGCGAGGAAATTTCACGACTGGATTTGTTGCACAGGTGGCATCCTATCACAGTTCCACGCTGGAATTCACTGAGCTCCTGAGAGTGACCCATTCTTTCACAAATGTTTGTAAAAACAGTCTGCATGCCTAGGTGCTTGATTTTATACACCTGTTGCCATGGAAGTGATTGGAACACCTGATTCTGATTATTTGGATGGGTGAGCGAATACTTTTGGCAATATAGTGTAAATATTAGATTATGATAGAAATCTTAAGATTATGACAATATTAGAGAACATTCAATGTTTTATAGGTGATTAGTAATTTTGTACAGTAGTTTACTGGGAGCCAGCACATTGCAGGTGATGTGCTCAAAACCTCTAGTTCTAATGAGGACAACCAGACAGTTAGCCTTTACTTTAGTCCAATCTAGAGGTAACAAAAGCATGACTTGCCTCTAGCTGCAGTGGGACTTTAAACAGAATCTTGTGGAACACCAAACTTGCTTTGATATGCATATGTAAGTCATGATTTACATCAACAAACTGTTAATGATCAGTCATGTAAGAAACTGTTCAGAGCAACACATGCAAGAATATTCAACCCTA
Source organism: Hemibagrus wyckioides (assembly GCF_019097595.1). Classification (NCBI taxonomy): domain Eukaryota; kingdom Metazoa; phylum Chordata; class Actinopteri; order Siluriformes; family Bagridae; genus Hemibagrus; species Hemibagrus wyckioides. The sequence continues at coordinate 8,911,217 of NC_080718.1, read as the reverse complement.
ATCAGAGTTTCTGTTGTAGGATGTTTTTATTAACCTGTACTGTTTCTTAAATGGACACAAATGCCAGTCTTTAAAATGAATACGAATGTGTGAGGAAAAATCTGCTATTTTTCTGAGGGGTCTTAAATACTAAATTGTGGAAACAACTGAATAGTTTTTTTTGTTACTACTTAAAATAAAGAGCCTGTCTAGGTTTTTATCTGATGCCTAGAATGATGTTATAAATAACTATGACACCCAAATGAATTTATTGTTACAGCTTAAATAACAACTATGACTAATAACTTTATCCATGTCCAAGTATTTATGGACTGGAGGGATACATACTATATGGCCAAACGTTTTTGGACACTTAACAATCACACCCATATGAGGGCATTTCTTTTAAACTGGTAAACACACAATTGAGTAAAATTTTTTACTCAATAAAGTCTTTGTATGCTGTACGATCACACACCCCCTTTACTGCAACTAAGAAGTCCAAAGATGTTCTAGAATGACAATGACCCAGTGCATAAAATGAGTCTTATGGACACAACGATTGCCAAGGTTGGTGTGGTAGAACTTATAGTATATGTAATTACTGTGGGAGTAATATGAAATAAAAGAACATAAAGAAAAAACAATGTTATGCCTGTTTAACTGAGAAAGCTTTTGCTTCACCTCTCCTTTCCAGTGCTCATTTGTGGAGTACAAGGATTACAAGCTGGTGTATCGGCAGTATGCAGCTCTTTTCATTGTAGTTGGTATCACTGACAGTGAAGTGAGTTATTTCAATTCAATCCAATTTATTTGTAGAGCACTTTTAACAATAGACATAGTTTTAGAACAGAAATTAACAGAAGAAAAATGATAAAGTTTAAAATTAAGTTAATAATTATCCCTAATATACTGCTATAGAAATGAAACTACATATTTTTTCTTTACACAGAATGAACTCTCCATTTATGAGCTCGTCCACAACTTTATTGAAGTGCTTGACAAGTACTTTAGTCGGGTGGTAAGTTCAAGCTGCACCATTTTAATATGATTTACCTGGGCTGCATGTGTACAGGGATTTTCTGTGAGGGTTTCCCAAATACATTATGTAAGGAATAAAATGTAATGAGTGCTGGGAAAATGATCAAGGCAGTGTGATGCCACCTTATGTAGCATCAGTGTTACCATAGTGGATAAACTCCCAATAACAGGACATTTTATACATGCCATTTGTTGTTTGGACTCTGCTGGAACATTCGAACATGGTCTATGTACAGATCTTATCATTTTACACGATCTTATAATTCAGAAGTTTTGGTCCCCCCTCTCTTGCAATATTCTGATTTTACATTTCTTATAAGTTTTCCCCTCTGTGGTGTTCTCCCAAGGACTTGTGGCTAAAATCTCTTTTCCATATACATACTGCTCTTTCCATTATGCTGAGTCCTAAAGTTCCACAGCTGTGGGCTGCAGATGAGCATCTGATAGTAGCTAATACAGTGGCATAAAATGTTTTTGTTTTATGCAGGTTACCCAATCTTCCTGTTAAAAAGTTAATTAAGTATTGTCTTATTAATTATGCAGCAGTGTGCATGGCACAGCAGTACTGTCAGTAAATTCATCTATGGTATAGCCATCCTTGGTTTCTCCTATACCCAACCAAACTGGGGACTTTTTTCAGCCCATGATGGTGGATATGAGGGATATGGCAGCCCTGCCACCCCATGTGCCTCCCCAACCCTGACTTCTCATGTCTTTAAGAACTCTGTTGCTCCTCTATATTTTATTCAGACTTAAATGAATAATCTCAAACTTGAGTTAAGAATGTTTCCTTCATAGAGAAGCTGTGCAGTAATAACGTAATGTTGTGTGGCCATTTATTGTGTGGTTAGGAACAAATAAACTATTCTAGTAAGCTGAGCATCTGGGCATAACCAATATTTCCATATATTCTATTTGAATAATCAACATTCATACCATTTTTAATAATTATATATATATAATATAATGTATAATATGCTAGACTGGACTACAAATTGGCCAGAATTTTATTGAATTGTTTTTAATGTGGAAAAGTGAGAATTAAATAGCTCAAATCTACAAAGTATTGTTTAAAATACTTTGTTAAATAACACATCAATTCAAGATTGAAATTCTTAAGAGAAGTTAATGAACATTTTTGGAAATGGAACCCTGTTAATGTTAAAGAAACACAAGTCACTGACAGTTTTTCTTTTCTTTTCAGAGTGAACTAGACGTATCCTTTATACACTTCATTTTCAGCCATCATCATTCTGAGATTCTCTTTATTGTGTACAGCTGCATGAGTCGGTGTGGACATTTCAAGCCTCACTGATATTTTCATTAACCAGCTTGTTATTATAAAGGAAAACAATGTTTTTTTGTTTTTACTGAAAGCAAAATATGTTCACTCAGGTTCTACAAGGGATTAGTGGTTAATAAATGACCACAGTTAACATTTTTGCATTTGAATCAACTGTATGGTGTGTTCATAAAAAGGATCTCTTTCACACTGTAAATAATGTGTTTTAAAAATGAATGTTTTTGTATAAGATACATGTCAGGTACCTCAAACGTCAGTAATTTGTGCATTTAGGATGATGATGATCTGATCAACTTTAATGTACATTTTATTTTTCCTGACATGACACAACCTGAGACCTACTGTTCCTTAATTCCAAAGCAGATTATGTTTAATTTGGACAAAGTACACATCATTCTTGATGAGATGATCCAGAATGGACACATTGTGGAAACCAACAAAAACCGCATACTTGCACCACTGCTGGCCTTAGACAAGATGGCAGAAGGATAAATAAACAGCTACAGTATGAAAACTGTTGTTGTGCACAATTTATTAGCCCTTCTATTCCCCAACCCTCTTGTCATTTAGCCCTCACAGTTTAACTGTATTTGTTCATGGACTTTACACAACAGCTACATAAATGCTGATATTATGCAGATCTAGTCATATCCATCATGTTCATGAAACTGCCTTCTGGATTTATCAACTCTTATTAACTCATTTATCATATGAAGTCTATGACTAAAATACAAGTAACTGAATGGAAAACACTGTAATCATACATTGCAAACATTTTAATGATTATTTTGGAGCATACACATTTGAAAATATTTGTTTACTTCAAACTGCAACTCGAGTTAAATAAATGTTTATAATATACAAAGAAAATACAAGGAGAAGCATAGCTTTTCATTTTTACCTTTTTTCCCCCCACAATGTGCCTTGCACACAACCAGTGTTTTTGTCTCTGTAGCTTTATTGTAAAATTACACAAATGCACTCAGGGAATTTGATCCTTTTTGCAGGGGGATGAACATTTGAAACATACACTAACAGCTAGGAGAGGAGAAAAAGAAAATAGAATAGGCAATGCGTGGGAGAAAACAGCATGTTTGTATGATTGTATGCTGAATGCAAAACAAAGTGGAAAAAAACCCTAATAATTCAAACAAGGCAGGCACTAGTAAAACTTAAAACCAGAAAAAATGTCCAAACACTCAACAGTTAGCTCTACAGAAGCAGGTGCTTATGCGCCCCCTCTTGGGGAAACGGGGCTTGTGTGTGTTCAGTAATCTGAAAAGAAAACCTATGCTGAACTTTACACACACGCTCAGTGCTGGGGTGTGAGAGTAAACGGAGGAGAACTGCCCTTGGCTACTAGCGGCTCAAGCCCTTAATGCAGTGCAGTCCCACCAAGAGGTTTACGTGGGGTAACATGGGCTGCAGAAATGACCTTAATCGGTTTCAGTAGGTAGTGAAGCTGAGATGGGCTTCCTTTTGCTTACAGATGTAAACGTGGGCTCTTTTGACAAAGGAGAGAAAATCATGGGCGAGCACAGCTTTTGTATTTTTTTTTTCTGCAACAAAACATGACAGGCTTCAACACATGGAATTGTTCAGCGGTGCAGGGAGCATGCTCAGTTCAGGTGGAAGCCCTTTTCCATGGTGGCAGCAAGGAGGCGCTCTCTCATGATCTCTTCAGAGGAATACTCTGGCAACTTCAGATAGTGCACACATGTGTTTACTGAGGGGTAGCTGGCATCAGTCGCATCCACCTACAGGTACAATGAAGCACATTCGAGGGATATGACTGAAGTAATCAGTAAAAATAAAGTTTGTTTTAAACATCATTCTTTTTAATTAAGAGAAAACTAAAAATACTTAGTGCCATACCTTACGGACAATCGTCAGACGGGGATGCAAGTTGGCGAGGCCACCAGGGGGCAGAGTTGAGCACCCTGTTGTGAACTGGAGAAAGGCTTTCCTTTCATCCGAGCACATTCCACACAACACTCGCACAAAGCGCAAGAAACCAGGACTGTACAGGTGGTGGGAAAAAAAAAGAAAAACAGGATGATGAAAACATTGCGTTTCCATTTAAAGTAAATCACCAAAGTGTATCATCAGACTGTTAAATTTTATTGACTTCTTAAAGCACCATAAGCTAATTAAATGGCACACCTGTCCCGAGTGTAGCCCAGTTTGGGCTCTGTGTAGTTGACAATATCCTCAGCTGTCCAGGATGGAGACTGGTTCCCACACAGGATCATCTGGACCTCTTTATGACTGAATGAGCTCAGTTTCTCCATAGGGAATACTCTGTTAAAGCCCTCTGAACCAAACCACACATCACAACACAGCTATTTAGCAATGCATCAGATCCCAGTTTGTACACATATTGGAAGAGCATAAAAATAGAGATGTGCAATGTAGCTGTGGAAATAGGCAATTTATATTTTGGAGTATTCCAGTATCTTTCAGTATTAAACATCTATTTAAACTACTAATTAATATTGAACATCATCCAACAAATCCCTTGGATTTTCCCTGGTCACTATGATCTCTGGATTTAACTCATATTTTACATTTGTGCAGAGCTGCAATCAAGTATGACCATATCTGCCCACAAACATAACTGGACAATATATATTGTTTTGTACTCTCAGATTCTCTCACACATATTGATCTGTGATATAATAAACAACAAACATCCACATATACCAGGTTCATGTAATGAAAGACTGCATACATTGAAGATATATTACCTCTGAAGGCCTCCATTTGCTTCTGTATCCCAGTGTGCATACAGAAGTCAAACATTAACTCCACATACTCCTCTGCATTGTCCAAGGTCACCATCTAATTAAACACATACAGCTTTTAGTTATGCTACATAAACCTGTAGTCCAATACTGCCTGGTAGAATCCTTCATTTGTGTGCACCCATGTTTAAAAGTAAACAATGCTGCATATTTATGCAAAGTTGATGTTAGGAATATGCTACTGTGTGGTGTGCATGCAAGCGAATGGGAGTGAGGATCTGCTGGGAAGTTGGACTTTGGCACACCGATAATAGCAATCTAGCTACATAATGTTAACATGCTAGCTAAAAGAAAAGTGCTTACTGAAGGAGAAACACCTCTTCTCTTTTTTAATCTCTTCGTTGTGCTACTCGTGCTCAAAGTAAAATTAGAAGCTGTCCATGCTAACTAGTTCAAAGCCAATTGGAGTGCAACCCCATTTGAGAACCAAATCATGCAAAGGTATAAAAACAAATAAGCCAAAGCAAAAGACCCACCTCATCCTCTCCATTGGGTTTAAGGTCCACTGCTGAGAAGCCATGCACTTTGGACGAAGGACAGAACTGAAAATTTAATCTACAAACAAAAAAGCCACATTAACCCAAGTTTTACTCTAAATACATTTTACAATAAACACATGACCCAACAAAAAGTTCTAATGTAACTTCTGAAATTCATAACTCACCCCAGATCTTCCACACTCAATGGTGGGCCTGAACCCACTGGGTTCTTCAGCATGAGACCCTGCAGCCGTGTGTTCTTCTCATCTTCTGAGAAGCTCTTATTGCCCAGTATCTGCCTTCTCTTTACTGCCAGCTCCTTCATCTCCTTGAGGAAGCGTGCTCTGTGAGGATTTACTAGCTCAAAGTCCTCCCAGGTTAGGATGCCATGATACCAGGCAGGTGGTTTGGGCTTTGGTGGGTCCAAGATGAACTCAGATTTAGAGTCCTCATCAAAGCTGCCCATCAAATACGGTTCTTCCTCAGTGGAGGCCTCTGAATGGATGTCGGAGAAGCGGCGGTCTGAATCTGAACGTGTCTCATACAAAAGTTTGCTCATGTTGCTCTTAATGTCACCCATGCAGAGCAGCTTGAAGAAAGGTTGCGAGACAGGCAGGTCCACCAGCCGGTTGTCCTGTATGCACTTAGCCAGAAAGATGCCTAAGAAGTGGAAGAGCTTGGCAATTCGCTCCAGCTCATCGCTATCTTGAGGGAAAGGTGCAGGGAAAAGGCCACATGAGCGCTGTACATAATAGCCTGGTGGTTTCAGGCCACCACCAAGATCCACCTGACCAGAACAAAAACAGTGAGTATTAAGATTTCTGGACTCTAAGGTTATTCAGAATTCAACATGTAAAAATGTTAAAATTAACAGAGAGAACTGACTTGGCGGGACTCATCATCTGGAAAATCGTCATCACACAGCCAGATCCCCAAAGAGGTGCGCTGGAACTCTGCTGCCACAAGGGCATAGAACTCTAGTGTGGGACCCAAACCAGTGCCTTCTTCTCCCTGGAACTCCACCTGCAGGAAAACCACAGTAACTTTAAGTTACTGCTAGATACCCTCATTTTTGTTTTTCAAAACAAGGCACTTGATATGCTCCCTGCTTTTGAAGCAGTAACCCTTTAAATGCAGACAGTTGACAAATTAAAGGAAGAGCCAGTTTAAAGGGCTTTAGTACTGTGATGGCCCAAGTGCACCTTAGCATACACTGTATGACCGTCTCTAACTATATTAGAGGAATCATTGTTCCGAAAGATATTCCCCTTATTTGGTGTTTTGATCATGGCAAAGAGCAATAAATATATATTGCACTGATTCAATATCTACTGGGTGAAGATCTGGTCATTTATCAAAGTTTGTGAGAAGAATGAGCAGTATGCACAATAAAATTTATATTTGTCACACTTTTTTTCCCTTTAATCAATCACCTGTGTGTAAGGTGAAAAATGGCTGCAACTGTGGTCATTTTATGACTTGTTTGTTAATGCAATGGCATCTCTCTACCTCAAGTACAGACTTCCTGTCAGCATGGATGTGCATGACACTCTCGGCCCACTCCATCATGCTCTCTCCGCGTGGTACTTTGACACGTTCATGTTTGAGGCGACCCACACGGAATTCGCCTGGTTCATCCCGCCTCACTGTAGTGGATGGACGTGTGCGCTCCATGGTTGCCTCCCTTCGGTTTTGGAGCCACACTATTGCCCTTTTGCAAACATACACAAAGTATAATCAATCACTTTAGGGTTCTGTCCAAATCCTTGTAATTCTATACAATTTTATATACACCTTATACCATGTTAGATAATTATCAACATTATTTTTTTGTCTGATTTCAGGTGAGTAAGTATTTCTACAAATTAGGCTGCAAAAAGTAAAAAAAAAAAAATTAAATCAAATGTTATCTCATCTCTATTGGGCTGAAATGAAAAAAACTACAGACCTGGAGGCTCCAAATGCAGTGCAGGTGAAGAAAAGCTGCCGGGTCTCAAAAGGGATGAGGAAAGGACACTTGCTGGTTAACTGTTCACACCAATCTGGAAGCGCTCCACTGGCCAACGCCAGAGGCTCCTGGAGAGACAAGAAATGGCACAGTGAATATTATTTAATGCCATTTTGTATTTAAATATTATAGCAGATTTGATTATAAATGACATGTAGCAAAATGCTGTGTAAAAATGTACAAATCCAAGACAAATCATGAAGTGCTAGTGTCAATATGGTGCTCTGTATTAAAAAAAAAAAAAAAAAAAAAGCAGAAATCCTCCATGGTGTTTAATTTGCAATTAATCACAGGACTATTACCTCAATTTGTTGCAGGATTTTGGTTGTAATTTTTTTGCTGGTGAACTCCTCAGGTGATGCATTGAACTGCAGATCATCCAAATCTATGTAAAAGATTTTCAAACAAATAAAGCTTAAATCTGTCCACTTAAACAGAATTTATAAACATTTTTGCTTTCCTACAAGACTTCCTGCAAAAACTTTGAAACCAGTTTGAAAACTGTCTAGAATTGTTATAATTGAGTTATGCTTACATAAGCATTATTTTTGTTATCGAATCCACTCTCTGTTGAAATCCCCATTTAAAGAAACAAAAATCTTTGTTACTCAACAGGACCACTACTTCTATGTACAGTGCTGCTACACTTGTGCTAAGTGTTGTACTCTTTGGTGTCAGGGAGATGAGGCTTACCCTCCTGCAGTGTATGGCCAACCGCTGGCTCGCCTCCGATAATGTAGAGGATGCGCAACAACTGCAGCACATCCTCAACACCACAGGCACTCTGGGCTGAGCCAGCTTTGGCCTGTGGTTGCTCACGTGCACCACTTAAGATGTCACAACTCGGTGTGGCTGCCAAAGAGCCTGACCCAAGTCCAGAAGACCTGCAGCCCCGTTCACAGAAATCCTGGTGGGGAAGGGGAGATAAATAAATAAAAATCACATTAAGTTACAGCACAGAGATCAGCCAATCAATCTCCCCCACCTATTATAGTCTAACAGCTAACATTAAACAAGGGGATACCAGGTGAATGTAAAATGCACTTGTTGCATTCTCAAAATAGAAAAAATGGATTATGACTAAAAAAACAAAAACAAAAATGAATTGGTTAGGATGATGTACCTCATAATGTCCAGAATATTGTACAATACATTTACACAGGTTGTGAGGACAGATACAACAGTAACAAGTGGCTAAAAATTTGATAGTAAACTAATGAGAAAATGCAAATACAGTGAAGAGAAAAATAAAAGTATTTATGTATGTGTGTATATTTATATATAAATACATATAAAATATACACACACACATACATACATACATACATATACACATATGATGCCATTCTATACCTTGTATGCAGCTATGAGCTGCGAACAATTTCTGTTTTTCCTAATACTTTTATTAGTGCCGGTTAATTTCCAGTGCCGCAGGAAAGTTGAGTCTGCATTCTTCTGCATGTAGGTTATCAAGTCATTCTTTGGTAATTCATCTGTGCCAAGGTACTGTTCCACATGCTCTACAGACCAGCAACCCTACAACAGGAAGAACCAAATGTTGGTCTTTCCTGATTGTAAGTCTCGCGCAATAGACATGCATTACAACAAGCCTAACCACCAAAATGACCGTGCAATTACCAAGAATTAGTCACTAGGGTAACTCTTTATTCCCTTTAAGAGGCTCCTAGCTAAGGTTAGTAATGACTGAGACAGTCTACTGACAGCCACAGGAAAAAAAGTCACAGGCAGTTTTTTTAATGAATTGGAGAGAACGAGCGAAAGAGATAAATAACTGTTGAGAGTGAAGAGAAAAAAGGCAGCAGGTAAAAACATTACCATCTTCCCGCTTTCTTTGTCTTTGTCGGAGTCCTTCAATTCTCTGTACATGATCCTATGAAAATAAGCATGTAGCGATGTATAAATAATAACATTGGATGTATAAAGTAACATTGTGCACAAGCAATATTTTAAGCCCACACAGACATAGGCGAGAATGTAACTCACGTGTACGTCGGCTCCCAAATGCGCCGAAGCTTGTCAGATTTGATGCTGCCATTACAGGAGAGCTGCAACAGCTTTTGGACATAATAGAAAATGGTGGATTTGTAGATGGTGAGAGGTAGTTCAACTTCCCGTGTGGTTCCCAGGCCTGCCACCTTCAAGATAAGAGCCAGATGGGGGGAAGGAGCACATTCTACCTCCTCCAGCACCTCTGAACGAGGTGTACCTGCACAAGTCACAAAACCCATAATGAACTCACATAATCATACAAGCAAGACTCCAAGAGAGGATGGAAATCAAATGAGTTGTTACTATAAAAAGATTGGTACCTGGTGTAGGGATTTCCAGATCTGTGGTTTGCTGGACGTTTGTGCGGCCTGGTCTTGGGTCAAACGCGGGGACTAGAGCAGAAAACTGTCGTTTCAACACAAAGTCGTCATCCCATGTTCTACGCCGGCCCCCTTTGGTTTCGTATTCTTCTTCTTCCTGCAAGGCCACCATTAAACATCACAAAATTTACGTCTTGCCATTATGCTTCAGCAAACCACATGAACATGCAATATAGACCTTTTCATCTCACCACAAGCATGCTTTTCACAGGAACCATGCTGACAGGAAATAATATTCATTTGTATAGAAGACATCAATCATTTCCCAAACGTGAAAAAAGAAAAATGATCAACGAATGATAAAATTATACTTAAAAACAAAGTGTACTTCCATTACCACAAAACAAAAACAAAATTTCAAGAACTAAGGACTGGCACTGTACTATTATCAAAACTACAACAAGTTTTACCCTATGTATATGAACGTGGTAACCAAGGTTGACCCTGGACCGTACCAGAACTTCCTCATACTCCTGGTCCTCCTGATTGTCGTCCTCATTCTCGTCGTCATCATCGTCCGGTTCAGGCAAATCTTCTTCGTCATCCAGCTCTGCAAGCAACGTGTTTGCTCGACAGCTATCCAAGAAGTCTGTCAAAAAGAAATAAGAATTATAAGAAAGAAACCAGGGAAAGGGAAAACATTAAAAATCACATATTCCAAAGAGAAGACAAAGCAAAACCATGTAATAAAATAAGACTGGTGAGAGTTAAATATAAAATGAAAGCAGAGAGCATCAGAAAGGAGCGCAACATTGATAAGAGAGAACAAGAAAGACAAAAGAGGGATGTTTCGGTAGGTGAATAAATCTAGCATGGCCTACCATAGAGTGAAAACTCAGCCTCCTGACCTGTGTCACTCTCACTAGATGTAGAGGTCAGGCTGGTCGTCAGCGTGTTACTGAGCAACTGACCGACGGACAAACCTGTAGTAGTGGCTGTGGCTACGTTATTGCTGCTGGTTACTATGGAGGTGGACATTGTAACAGTGGAGGTGGTACCAGTGGTGGTAAGGTTAGGAAAGCTCTGTGCACCCATGAGAGGAGAGGCTGCAAAACACAAAAGCAATTATGCTATTAGTTTATTAAAACAAACAAACAAAAAAAAGAGGATGTGTTTAAGCCCAAACTGGCTGACATGACTATTCCTTTCTTTGTAAAGCAGCAAACAAACAAACAAATAAAATAAACAGTTAAAGTGTCAGTGTAGGGTTCCCTTCTGGGACAGATGGCAAATCCAAGGTTTTGTTTTCCTACTGCAGTTACGGTGACATTAAAAAACCTCATGTCACCTTCTAACTAACCAAAAGGTCTGTTTTGTCCACCAGTCTAATGTGTATTCTAGATTAGTAAACAGTTTTGAAAGTAAAGAAGTTTTGATTTGAGATGCAGCACATGCATAACAATAATCATGATCGTGGCAATAAGTTTTAAGAGACAGAGCAGTTCATCTTAGAAAACTGACGGACAGGAATGTACTGGCTCTGATGTGCTATCTAGTGAATGTTGTTTTTAAATCTTTTAGATATACATAAGATACAGAGGGAAACATGGAAACAAGGCTGCTCAAACTGCTGCTTCTGCACATGCACGCAAAATCAGGCACCAAATACAAACCAGACGACCCTAGCTTGGATTATGTTCCTAAGATAACAATTCCCAATAGACAAGTAGGTCAGTGCAAAGAATAATCCTTTGGTTTTAAATCGCATTACACATTGTTCAAAATGTACGCTGGTCCTATAATATAAAAAGAGTGTGAAGAAGTTTTGGGGTTGCAGATATCATTATGCTTGACCTTTAGCAATTACACACTGCCAAACTAGCAAAGATGTAAGAAATGAGGTCATGCATTTTAGCCAAGGATTTGTGCTATGGCATCAAGCAAATTCATCCTTAAATTTCAGTAGCATTTGCCAGTAAGCTTGCAACAAAGTTAGCTAGAGTGACAAGACACAATGCAGAAACATGCTAAATCATATAATACTACAATTGTTTGTATTAATTACAATGAATTACAATTACTTAGCAACAAGCTGTCCCTATCAAACCAGCCATTACACATCCCTGTTACAAAGTTGTCCATAATATTAATACAGTCCAATTCCTCAAGCATAATCTAGTGTCTAACATCAGTGGGGTATGGCCAAACATGTCTAAAATGTGATGGAACCAAACCAATAATACTAGCAGCCTGGCAAGCCATGGCTACTCACCGGACGCAGCTGCAACGTTGCGGCCGATTGTGTTCGTATTGTTGTCACTGCTGCTGCGGCTCAGGTTCATGTTGTTGGTGGCGTTGGTGCGTGCCATGTTGGGAGCGCGGCGCACAAATGACTCCATGAGACTGGCTTCACGCGATGACAGGTTAGGCACACTGGCACTGGAACTCATAGGTGCACCAGCTGCAAGCAGTGAGCTGACTGAAAGGCGAGTTCCAGTGCCTGGGCCAAGGGGCCTCTGGGACACTGCAGCCTTGCCAGATGAATCAGAGACGGAGCTGACATCAGGTGAACTGACACTAACTGGCCCCACAGAGATGGCTGTTGATTCACTCTTGGGCTCAGCACTTTCACTGGATACAGAACCACCCTCGGCCGTGGAGAGAACCACAAGGGGCTCCTGTCCCTCTGTGCCCATGGGTCCACCCCCCTCAAGTGTGCCCTGCTCAGACAGGCCCTCAAGCCTGCGAGCAGAACCAAGGCCGACATCACTGCATGCTGAGCTGCTGCTGCCCTTGCGACCAGAAGATACAGATGAAGGGCCACCCCTGTCCGGACAGTTGTTTTTGGCCAGGCTGCTCCAGGGAGTCGGCGGGCCTGCAACAGCGCACGAAACAGTTTTGGGTGACGGTGCCGACTCGGGGTCATACCCTGGCGCTAACTTCAGGTCAAATTTCCCTTCCGCACCCATGCGGTATGAGTTCGAGCCACCAGCATCCCATGTGACATCAATCCAGCCTGGAAGAGGATGGGAGGGAGGGGGGTACATGAACAAGTGAGACCCAGTCAAGGGAACCGAGAAAGACAGCAGTGAGTCAAAGACGGCAGCACTGCTCCACACTACAACAGAGATTGAACACTACTCAATTTCAACCTCTTCTCCTTTACATTACAGCCAATTTTGATTTGGGAATACTCAAAGCTACAGGGTGTAGTGTTGTCAGTATCTACATCTGATCAAAACAAAACACATGCTAGGTCCAGGTGATGCAGAAAATGAGGCAGAGGGGGAAAATGCAATAGATGTGTGAAAAGCTAAAATTCCCTTTTCCACAAGGTGCGAATCAACCTGACTAATTTAACAAATGTTAAAAGGACAGTCCAGTGAAACCTTGCAAAATATGACCTCAGCATGCAATAAGCTCATGGTTTAGACTCGTGGAGGCAAGAAAACCAAGTGGATGATTGCATGTGTGATGAATGACTGATACCTGTTTATTGTGGGGGAGGGGAGAATTGCAAATAAAAAAAGCAAATCAATTAAAAAAAAATAAATTTTTTACATGAAGCGGCAATCTGAATAAAAAATAGCCTAATATTTCTCCTGAAGATAGAAGACGATGGAATAAAATGTATTTTATATTAAAAAATAGACACATGAACAATGGTTAACTGGTCTTCCCATAGCACAAGTACGGCATGTTACTCTCAGTATACAACTCTCAGAAGCTCTCATATCAGTGTTCCAGCCCATAGTGACTGGGAGTCACAATTCTTTAGGAAGCAGTCAACCACTACATTTTAAACCCATGCAACACACTGTTTATACTTTATAAACAGAATATACACTGTTTACTTACTTTATGGAAGCAAAGTGCTCTGGTCAGACACTAGATATTGTACATAAAGCTCAAACTGGATATGATATTCATACAGTGGTCCCTTGATTTGATACATCTGACAGCAAAAATAAGACTGTAAATGAGTATCGTTTTGAAGGTATTATTTATTAAATATTCAACATAATTCAATAAATTAATAAGTTATTATTTAATAACTAATTAATCATAAGGTTGCATGATCAATTCAGACCCGGAGATTTTGTTTGTTACACCCTGTTATGCATTATAACTAAACAACATTAACTTTGGCCCAACTTTCACTTGCGTGACTCATAAGGGGTGCTTGATGAAACATGGAGCTTTTCCTAGTCAGCTATTAGCTAGCTGTGCTCTCATATGCTTTGCTCTCTGTAGATGTGCTATTGAAAGCTTTTGGGAAATTAACATTCAGTAAAGACCCTGCATCATAAAACATGAATCACCCTATTGTCCAATCCTAAGTAGTTAACATCCTAACACGTCCCACAGACCAGACCACACTCACAGTATGTCCCTGTACAAAGTACATATATTTTCAGTTTGCAAAATCCCACAAAATTATAACCACTCACTAGAGCATTCACTAGAGCACTAGGAAATTCAAAGAAACCACTTAATGCAAAAATGTGCACGCAAGACTGTTAAAGCCATAGGCCCTTAAGACCCAGGCCAAACTAAAGTAACTACTACTATTCAATATAAAAGGCATTTTATAGTTTTAAAATGTGAGAGTTCAGCCTAAGACATGAATAGAAAAAAACAGTCAATTGCTGCAGAGGAGCTGATAACCATAGGAATTAATATTTAAAGTTGATTATGACAAAACATTTAAATCCAAACAATCAACATGCATTCATGTACAGTAATATGTACAGAGAACCAGCAAATATTACCAACCTAGCTTATCGAAAAACACTACAAACAGTAGTAGAAAAAAAAAATGCAACCGACACACACAATGCCGTCACAGGGCAGCATAATACACTGAGGAAAACACTATTTGACCTAAGCATACATGAGCTCACAGACACCCACGATTAGTTTGTGTCTGTCTCTCAGAGAAGAAAGACTATCTCGATTGATCAGCTTAAAATCATATAACATGCAAACAAGTTAAATTTGAAAAGTGTATTTAAATTTTGATTACTTATATATTTTAACCATGCTATTTCAAATTAATAGCATTAAATAAATATTAGTGTATTATAGTAACAAATATTCCTGCTTGAAGACAGCACACTTGGGGCTGATGGGTTTTCCTCCATACTTTGGCTTTTTCAGATGCTGTGACTCCACACTGCTGTGGTTACACTGCTGTTTCATTCTCCTACATGCAAGTCAAAAGTTAGGGTTGTAATTATGCACTATGGTCATGATTCAGTTTGACTTGCAATACTGCCTTCATGGTTTGTTTGAAAGCGATTCCCAGAAGATTTTCAAAACATTTTAACGACCACCTTTTGACTGAAAGCCAATTTTTAAAATTATTTCTGTAACAAAAAAAATAAATAAAAAACAAACAATGTGCATTTTTGTCTAATAAAAACAAATATAACTGCTGCAAACAATTTAACATTGTAAAGAATATATAAATGTAGACATTTTCTTTGATTAAGTAAATGGTCTATGACCTGGGAAATGACTAAAATGTAGCATTGTAGAAGCACCTACGGTGTCGTTTTATAGAGCTCAGCTCTCAGGCACTATAAATTACAGCAGCAGCAGACTGGTGTTGCTTAAAAGCAAGTGAAAAGTATTCAACAAGTTTTTATGTGGTTGTGCAACGATATAAACGATAGCACATGTCAATAGCGGTGTTCCAGAGCTATCAGTCATTCTACACAAGTGTAGATGATTCTTGGTAATGGTGCAGGCTCTCCAAGAAAGAATGTGATCATGTGGCTAGCATGCTCTCTGTATATTTTAAATCTATGAGATGCACCAAGTGGGACCTCTGTTATTCAAACAATGCAACTCCATTAGAAGAAAAATTAGTAGAATGCTCATAAATACAATGTGACTCGCACACAGTTATATTTTGGCATCGCATTACACCCTGTAAAAAGTACTTCCATTTCACTTTTTCTATTTGCTTTTAGCCATTCATCAACATACATATACACACGAATACAAAGAAAATAAGTGTTTTAAAAATTTCACTGATGCAAACGATAAACCTAGCCTGTTTACACAGTACAATAGTAATAGAATCACATGTATGGTTACAGGGAAAGTTATACTTGGTCTGGTGGGTATACTTGATTTGGGTGGTGGCCCATGGGAATGCTGGCACATTAAATTGATCAAAACATTATTTAAAACGTTTTGTCCAAAGCTGTTAATAAAGGAGGCTTAATGTAGATATTATCTGTTGTGAATCTGTTTTGAATGTTGACCGATGTTTTTAAAATCTTACAAAGGCCCCTACTTCCAATAATAAGCTTTATCATGTCCAGCTGCAAAACCTTTCTATTTGATGAATATGGCTATAAATAAATACCATCAAAATAAAAAAAAAACCTGACAAACTAACAAACTAAGTTTTAAAATTAAGCAATACTACATGCTATTTCATGAGCAAGACTGACAGGTATTTTCAGTACATTGAATATATTGTTATTCAGCACAGCAGTAATCAAAGCCAGCTCCACTGACATTTTGTTTATTTCTCTGTGAAAGAAATACATTCCTGAAGAAGCCATCCTAAAACACACTTAAGTGTTGGTTAGTTTGGATAGCAAGTGTAATATGCATCTAGTCTGAGAGCTAGCAAATGATACTTTTATTTTTATATCTTCAATACATGCATGACTGTGTGTATAGTTTAATATTTAATTGGGTTTATGCTTTACCCTGTACATTGGGTGCTGCAGTGTTTTCTCGAGAAATAACAGCTTTGTTTTGCTTTTGTTTAATTAAAATGCCTACAGCAAACAAATCTTTCACTAAGGTAATTGATTGCCTGAAGCTGCATATACACGAGACAGCCAGTCACTTTTGCAAGTATCAAAAAGATGGACATTACTAAAGTCCATCACAGCCATTGCTAGTAATCTTGGCTAGTATGCTGGGCCACTGTGATTCTCAGTTAGCTTAATTAACTAAGTATTACAAATTAAGGTAATAAAGGAATGAGGGATAAACAATTGCCAATGTCCTCCTCAAAGTAGACCTCAGATGAAAGACTGATCCTCAGGCAAATTAGCTACGTCTCAGTGCTGTTGCATCAAGGAATTAAATGTGGTCAACAACTCCTAATGTAATGTATCCGCTAGAGGCTGGTTTATCAACATAAGAGCTTCTGAGAATTATGGAAAGGTGTACCCACAGAGAAACAAAACTGAATCCAGGACAGTCTTTTATAGTAGTTGCAGTCTCTCTCATACCTGCATTTGACAGTGCAGGTTAGTTATTTTAAGGTCATCCTCTTAGCCAGGCTGGATTAATTCGGATTTTAAAGCAGTTTAATAAAATTGCATATTTTAAATTAGTAGACAGTTACAAAGCAACAAAATAGATAAGGCTCTACCCTGTTCATCTATATCATGGTGAGAAGCTCCACAACAAAATGCACAATTTATTTTCTTTAAATTAAAATGGTGCCATTCTTAAATATCTTTTAATGAAAACATCCAATGTGATGAAAACATTTACTAATGAAACAAAACTTGTCTAGAATTACTGTAAATCTATCTGAAATATTTTGTTGCGCATTTTGGTACGTTTTATTTTGCAACAAACCGATCTAACACCTGCTAACTAGAGGCTAACTAGAAACAGAGTTACTAACACAGAATCTTCCTATTAAAGCATTTACAATTCTCACCATTATGGGCCTCTCCAGTCACAGTTCCCTCTCCAGGAGGGTTGCCATCCTGATCCCGCCACTTCCAGTCAATGCCACGTACCACCCGGGCCCCTGGGACTATGTACTTCATTACCTGAGAGCGGAAGAGGCGGCGCTGTCGACGCAGGTTTGCTTCTGCCTCCTTCACAGCTTTACCTAAATAGCAAAGATGAGAGAGATGAACAGGGCAAATGGACAGTTTCAATACCCGTTTCCATTTTTTCAAAACACATACGACACACACAGACAAAAAAATTTACATTTTGAAGTATACCCCAATCATCCATAACATTAATCCCAACAACATTGATTATTGCTTGATTGTGTGTGAGAGACTGTTCTATGTCCATCAGTTCTCGCATTTCCAGAATCAGGAAAAATGGGCAAGCATAAGTATCTGAGCACCAAGTTGTGACGGCTAGGCAAATGGATCAGAACATCTCCAATACAGCGGTGTACAGTGGTCAGTACTTAAACATGGTGACAGTCACAGGCACCCAAGACTCACTGCTGTGTATGGGGATTGAAGGATTGCTTTTCTGGTCCGATCCTAAACTGTGGCACAATTTGCTGAAAAGTTAATGCTGGCTATGACAGAAAAGTGTCAGAACACAAAGCGCATCGCAGCTTGCTGCATATGGGGCTGTGTAGCTGCAAACAAGTTAGAGAACCCATGCTGATCCCTCTCCACCACTGAAAGTGCCCACAATAGGCTTGTGAGCATCAGACCTAGACCATGAACAATGGAAGAAGGTGGCCTGGTTTGATGAATCATGTTTTCTTTGACATCATGTGGACGCCTGGGATGGTGCAGATGTTAATTTGAAACGTACCACCACCCTAAACATTGTTGCAGATATAGCAATGGCAACAGACTCTTTCAGCAGGATAAAGCTCATGGCCACACTGCAAAAACTGTTCAGGAATTGTTTGAGAAACACTGGAAATGTCTTTACTTTAAGGTCTTTGCGTTCAAGGCCTTCACTTGGCTTCCAAATTCTCAAAATCTCAATCCAATAGAGCATCTGTGAGACGTGCTGAACAAAGAGTTATGATCCACAGAGGCCCTACCTTGGAACTGACAGGACTTAATTGACATGCTGCTAGCATTGAATTTTCTTGCCCCAGACAAACTGATAAACAATATAACAAAAATTTCTTTGTAACTTTTAAATTAACTGTTCCACATTACTAGTGAATTATAAACACCATTAGCATTTGGATGAGACACGTGGCCATTTCTCACCAAGCTGGTCTTCACAAACACCAGTGACCGTGCCATAGATCTCCAGTCCTGACAGTGAGAGGTAGTGTGTTTGTCCACTTGCATTCTTCCCCATCTGTTTAATACGAATGTGTCTCCAGCCATGCTTCTCATCTTTGGATGGGTCCAAAGGCCATGTGGCAGTTGACCTAATAATAATAATAATAATAATAATAATAATAATAATATTAATAATAATAATAATAATAATAATAATAAGTAAAAGGGTTAGATTCCAACGTACTAAACTAAAAATTAACATTTTTGAGAAGCCTGCAAGATGATGCAAAGAAGATAAATGAGGAGGGTCAGTGTGAAACATGACAGTCCACTGTGTTGCACTTTTTCCATCAGGTTCCTAAGTTGAACAACTTTGAATTCAAACTCTGAATATACCAACACTATGATAAATTGTTTAATACAGTTACACAGCTTTTACAGTTATACAGTTAAAGCCATCTTTTCAAATCCCTATTACAAACATTATGACCAGAACAGTATGTACCATGTTTCCACTATATTTGTAATGTTTTGTCCAAAGCTCCAGCACAGCCTGTAACTTGATCCAAAAAGACAGGGGAAAAAAATTTTACAATCACCCTACCCTGGCTCATTGAGGCTGCCATCGTCCACATGGGTATAGAGAGTCATCCAGGTCTGCCCATCCTTAGACACCTGGAAAACCCAATTGCGGAGGGCAGAGCGACCATAGCCACGGGCATGCCGTAGTGTGTAGGCTGAGGGAATGACCCAGAGGCCCAGGTCCACAGCAAACCAGGCATTTTTGTCATCATTGGTGTGGCAGTTGAGGGCTGAACTATCTCTGCTCAAAATGTCCTCTAGACGCCCGTAAGGAAGATTCCTGCCCTCTGATGAAGTCACTACCACCAGGCCATAAGCTGCAGGGTTCACCCACTCATATGCAGTCCTAAAAAGGGATCAGTTCAAAATTATGCACAGTTTATGACAAAGTGTACTGGAGACCTCAAATAGATACTAAGCTTAGGCAATTTTGATTTCCCCCTCTGCTGTAGTTTTGCTCTTTATTATCATTTTTTAATTCAGATGAACTAATATTTGTCCAGACCAGCTTTAAAAAAAAACTGACCCTAAAATCATCCGTCAATCTTCAGGGTCATATCAGGTGAAACTCACAAATCAACAAAGACAATGAATGAAATTCAAATCTTAAAGTTTTCTTCATTTCTCAAAAATTTGAGCATACATTAAATACCAAAAATAATAACCAATTTGTTATCTTGCAGAGTTCTTAGGCACACACATGCACAGGCAAACAGCTACCTCCCTGTGAATTACATTTTTATGCAAAACATTTTTGGGGTCTTCTTTCCTCTCCTTTTTCTTAGCACTTGTAGATACGCTTAATTTTTTATCCCAACTTAGAAAACATGGTTTTAAAAATGAGTGTTTGTTACAGGCTAATACAAAAGCTAAAACGGGCAGATTAAAAAAAGTTACACTTAATCTTGTCAACAACCCTTAATTGCATGGCAACACATGGGAACAGCTGCATGTTGTTTTTAGTATTACACCTACATTTCTAGGTGATTTAATTCAGTCACAATGGCAGTATATGCACAAATACACGCAAAGCTCCTTCCAGAAAGTTAGAAAAGGCTTTAAACTCTATGCTTCATCATTTATTGAATGAGCTTGAATGGCATTAATAAACTTTCCACTTTCATTTCAAAGTTATTTACATCCAAATCAGGAGAACAGTGTAGGAACTGTAACACTATGCGTGTCATTTAGAGCTAGTTTGCCATATGCTATAAATGTAAATACTACCAAGTCAACCACGTTATCTGCATGGTAAGAATTCTGCTGCTACTATGTTTATTAATTATATAAGAGCTAGTTCTTTACAGAGGGACTCAGCAGTGCTAGGAATATTTCATTTGTTTCTGAAGATGTTCTGTCAAATATCCTGGGGTAGACATTCATTCTGATTTAAACAGTAAAACACTTGAAGGACAAGTTGCTCTCACCATACTGACTAAACTATGCTCTCAAACATTATTACAACAGTATTTCAAATTAAAAAAAAATGTGTCATAGCACTGAATGCAAGAAGTCCACCTAAAATTCCCAGGAAAGAATAGCAAAAGTTGAAAAAAAATGAGACTTACTTTGCATTTGTGCCAATCCAATACACAATGCCGTTCTCATCAAAGTCATGCTGGTGTCTAAAGGTGAAACTCTGGCCTTCTCTCAATTTTCTAACAAAGATGAAGGAGGCCCTATCGAAGTCATACCACTGCTTTGCCACCTATTGGACCAAAGACATAGTTGTTCATTTCAAAGTGCACAGAAAGCAAAGAAACTAAAATAAGTAAGTGAAAGGTAAAAATAACCAAATAACCGAATTCCCATACCATCTTAAGCAGATACTGCTCCAGAGACTCCACGGTAGCCAGAGGCTCCATCTTGAGCATCCTGCCAGTTCTATCTATTAAGGCTGTCTCACCTGGAGCCCGCTCCAACCGAAAACGCAGCCTCCTGGTCAGGATCTTAAAAAACAAAACAAAACAACCAACAAAACACACATTTAGTCAGTTAGTTAGTACACATTATACAACTTTAACAGCACACAATATATTACTGTAGTAATTACAATTAGTAACTGCAATAGTTAATTTTCTTTTACGCATCACAATATGTCCTATGCATCTTTTTGATGACCACAGGGTTGTACAGTGTGAATGCTTTCATGGTTTGAATGGTTGATCAAGACTATTTGTATTTGTGTCACTAATTCTTAAGATGGATTAAAAAAAAAAAAAAAGAGGCTTGTAAAAAAAAGTTCACCTGCAAATTGTATGCAGAACCAGGTGTGTCATACAAGTGAAGAGGTAGCCGTTCTATAGACTCCAGCACTGCTATTAATTTGCGAATTAAGGCAACTGCAGGTCGGCTGAAGGGGAAAAAAAAGGTTAAATACATATGGTAATGTATATTTTAGAGAAAATAAGTAAAAGATGGCTTTGTTGTTGTTGTTTTTTTTTTCAAAAATTGTTTCCTACCTTTCATCATCTTCATTTTCACTGAATGCAGTTTTAAACACATTTATCCTCTCCACCAATTGCTTACAATCATGTTTCATATCAAGGTCTACACTCTGTAAAGCAAAAAACATGGTTACGAACGGTACAGCAAAGGAAACAAATGTAAATGTAGCCACATAACATACCCACATAACATAGCCATCTGTAAACCAAATAACTCACATTATTAAGAACAGTAAAAAGTGCTTGCACAAGGCCACTGCTGCACATTTCATAGGGAGAGATGGTGTTCTCATCCTTGAGAACCACTATCAAATTTTCTAAAGCAGTTTTCATCAGGTCTCGCCACGTGTTTTCTCCCTCGATACACTACAACAGAGCAGAGAGAAAAGCATATAATACTGGCAAGTCCAAATTTTTAAGATGGATAAGAAACTAAGGTTGCAAAAACAAACAGAATATCAATGAAATAACAAAGTCATTTGCGTTACTAATCAATCAGACAATAACTCCTATTTCACTTAACAATTATTAGTTAATCATTCCTACAAAATGCAATTTAAAAACACAAACTCTTGCTCAGATGTTTAGAAAAAATATACATTTTTTTATGCCTTAAAAAGTTAGGTTTTAAAAAGTCCTTTGTTTGTATGGCCAAATTACAAAAAGATAAAAGCAGCTGTGGCTAAAAACCTGCTAAATAGGTTATTGATAGGGCTGAAACAACGAATCGATAATAATCGATAATCATTGTCATCGAATGACATTATCGATTAGTCTGCCGGCGCATGTCACCACGCATTCAATGATAGCGTTGTTCGGAAGAATGGCAAAGACGCCGGATAAAAGTGTGCGACCCAAGTCCTCTAAGGCATGGGAGCATTTCATATTAACTTCCACGTTCCATGTAACTAGCAAGCTTTGCAACGCGGAGCTTCAATGGCATGGAAACACAACAATGATGAACGAGCACATAAAGTGATGTGTTACTCCTCATTCACAATGTAGATGATAAACAGCAGTAATAGTTGTAGTGCAAGACCATTAAGTGCTGTCCAATTAAAACAGTTTGATCAAAATAAACAAACAATATTTGTTTTTAATCAGTATTTGTTACCAATTAAAAATAATGCAATGCAAAATTTGTGGAAGACTGAATGGATCAAAACTTGGTAGTCTAGTAGTTCTACCTCTTTAAGAAAAACAGTTTGTGGTGTATGTTTTAAAAGGTCAAAAGTTTTCTGCTTAAAAGCTGGAAAAAAACATTGTGGTAGTGTAAAGTTTTAGTTTTACGTTCATATTTGTAACACCCGATGTGTAAATTTAATATGGAATAAAAATAAAAAGGTATTTGAAAATGTGTTTTTATCCAATTCGTCGATTAATCGAAACAATAATCGCCCGATTATTCGATTATGGTCGGTTACTAAATAATTGTTAGTTACAGCCCTAGTTATTGAATAATTTATTGTGATTAAAAAACAAATTTCACTGGCAATGTGACATGAACTTCTCACCTGTCTGTTGGTATGCAGCTCCCAGGCGGACTCAAGCTGAGTAGCAATGTTTCTCAAGGTGACAACGACTCCCCTGGGCATGCTTTCTACTGCCTTAAAATGATCATCATACAAATCTCGAGCCATTGTCTTCACCTACAGAGAAAAAGGAAGAAAGTTGGCAGCTTAAATACCACTTTTTTTACCTCATAGGTTTTTAGCTTAAATTCAACTCTAGGAGTACATATTCAAAACATATTCCAGAATTATCTCCTACTTCTATGCCAGTTTTTGGCTTTAAAGGGTTAGAAAGGAAAAAACACAATTATTCTCCACTGAAACCAGTGCCTTAGGTATATCACACACACACCACAAACATACAAGAACTGACAAACAACTACCTTTTGTTTTGTTTTCTCTAATTTAGATTTGAGCTTCCGTCCGCGTTTTCCAGTCCAGCCCGTCACAAATTCTGACCCTGAAATAAATGATCAAGACGATCATACAGAATGGCCAAAAAGCATTACTTGAAACAAGGCATGGCGATTACATAACTTTAAACTCATAACCTATTACAATAACTTTAAAAACCCTTTTTTGAAAAAGTGCAACAAGGGAGTACATATTTGCCCCAAGCTCACCAAGAGAAGTTTCAGCAGTGAAGGAGTGCTTGGTGCCTCGGTTGGACTCGAACACAAAGCCTGGTAGATCTTCTTTCAGGATGGTGGCTTGCTGACCATCTGAGTTATGAATGGCTATCTCGCCCTCCTTTAGGCACGTGAGCGACCAGTTGCCCACTGAGAGTTTTGTAGGTCCCACTGTTGACAGAATGGGTTGGCTAGCCGTGACTGGCTTTACCTGACTTCTGGCGCGCTGGAGCTTCTCCAAAAACTCACTCCGACTTTCTAAAAGATCAGACAGATGTATATTCAGTCAAGAGTTTAGAAAAAGCTTTTATAAAGGCAATAGCAGCTCGTCTTATTCAGCAAACAGCTCTTTTACTTAGCGATCTGCAGGATGAAATTTCAGCAGTCTTCTAGTCAATAATGAGCAGCAATACCAACTCCAATCATTATCTATAAAATCACTGGCAAAGTACACTACTTTATAGCATAAAATAGCAAGCAAAATAACACTACAACAGAAAAATCACCAGAACTGTCAGAGCCTCCCTCTGGGCTGCCACTGGAATACATAGTAGCCAATTTGCCATCCAAGATGAAGCGAAACCAGCCGTTGCTACCGTTCGAAAGCTCCAGAGCAGCAGCATCACTCCATATATACAAACAGTCCCGGCCTCTTATAATGGACCAGTCCCGCCAATGGTAGGGCTTGCCCTGCTGAATCTCTTTGGCATCTTCCTGGGGTTCGTCCTCCTGAAATAATATACACTGGTTTTGGAATTCAAGACAATTTACAGTCAGAACTATATGTTTTAGTTTATATTTCTACAAGACAAAAATTTCATTTTGATGAATGGCTGTTTGTTACCTTCTCTGGTTTGGCTTCTTCCTCATTCTCATCATCTGAAGTAGGTCCTGCTAGAGTCGACACCTTATTGATTACACCTAGTCTGGCTAACTGGTCCAAGAACACATCTCCTCCCTTGTCAACCAGATCCCTTATGATCTGCAGTGCCAACAAGTGACCATCATCATCATCCTGGGAGCAAAAGAGAAAAGAGTTTTAAAATCATTTCTGTTTGCAACAGAAACCTAAAAAGTTCTCAGCACAGAATTCCACAATAGCTTTCAATGGAATATATACACACTCATTAAACACCTAGTAATTAGGAACACTTGCTCATTCATGCAATTATCTAACAAGATAATAGTGCGTCAGTTGCACAATGCATTATATTTTACAGATATGGTCCAGCATGTAATGCTGAGTAACGTTCACACTTCCTAGGACAGGAAGAAAATGTGATCTCTCCAAGTATGTCTAAGACTGCTGATATCCTGGGATTTTCACACAGAACAGTCCCTAGGGTTTACTCAGATGATACAGTACCAAAAAAAACATCCAGCAGACACAGGATCACCAAAATTACACTAAATGTTTTGGCAGAAGGCTGGAAAGATTTAGCCTGTGCTGATGAGGCACACAGATACTGGGGTCAAAATTTGGTGCCAACTGCATGAATCCATGAACCCAACCTGCCTTGTATCAACAGTCCAGGCTGGTAGAAATGGGGTATTGGTGTGGGGAATATTTTCTTACCACACATTGGTCTTGTTAATACCAGTAACTCATCGCTAGAATTCCACAGCCTATTTGAGTATTCTGACCATGTTTCTGACCCTTCTTGGACACAATTCACCCATTCTCTGATGGCTACCTCCAGTATGACAAGGCACAATTATCAGCAAAAGTCCTCTCAAAATGGTTTCATGAACATGACAAGGAGTTCAAAGTTCTTCATTAGCTTTTCCAGTCACCAGATCTGAATCAACATGTTTGGGATGTGGTAGATAACAGTTGCAGCATGTAAATGCACCTAAAAAATCTTCAGGAATTGCATAAAGCAATTTTGTCAACATGGATTTTATCTCAAAATAAATATTTCCAATGTCTTGTGGAATCCATGTCACAAAGAATTGAGGCTCTACCCAGTAGGGATGCCACAATACTCAATATAATATTGAACCGTTCAGTACGACCTCCACGGTTCAATACGCGTATGTGAACCGCGGTTTTTCCTTAAAATAATAATAACCATGCGTTTTATTACTCTCTGAGCCGCTTGTTTGTGTTTGCCTGTACTGTATGTCTACGCACTGAGACAGACACGCCTCCCTTTGAGTAAATATCCAATCAGTGAGCGCTAAAGTTAGGGGCGGTAACCATGCTAGCGATGCTGGTTTCAGATTTCACAGTCTAACTCTGAAGAGCGGTGAAGTGAGACAGAAACATGAGGAAGCAGCGCTGTCTTTCAAATCTGTGGTGTGGGACCATTTCAGATTTGTTGTTGACCATGATGCCAATTAAACAAAAATGCTATATATATAAAAAAAAAAAGCAAAGCACTGTTATACACGAGTTACCTACTGACATGGAAATACTTCCAACATGACCACACATCTGCAGCTCACTGTGAGATATCACTGTGTGGAAGCAGGTAGAGGCAGAGCAGGTAACACAGGGATCCAAAACACAACAGTCCCCTATCTGATTCCTTCCAGCATTCATACACAACTGGTTCCGAGAGACACAAAAACTAATTATAATATAATAATTGCTAAAGATTTGCAGCCGTTTTCTGTGATCGGTGATGTGGGCTTTCGGCAACTTATAAAAGTGCTCGACCGCATTACACACTACCAACACGTCCTATTTTCCTGACCTCTACAAAAAAACGCGCAAAAAATCCGAAACCAAACTGGCTAAAGCGCAAAGCCTTGCTCTAATAACAGACAGTTGGACCTCACAGGTAACAGAGAGTTATCTCACTGTGACTGTTCATTACATAGAGGATTGGGGAAAAAAGAGCAAACCCGTCCCCTGTAATAAAGTCATACAAGCGCTAAATTTTATATCTCACTATTTTCAGTACACTATGAACAAGTTGACTTTGGCATTTAAGTAAAATAAAGAGAATTGCAAATAAAACCAGTTTTTTTTTCTTCTTAACATACTTACTGTTCCTGTCACATAAGCAAAGAATAATGGGAAAAAACTTTAATTTGCCAAGCCATCCGAACCGAAAACTGTGGTCAAAAACCGCAGTACGTATTGAACCATGGGTTAACTGTATTGTTGCATCCCTACTACCCAGTATTAGTAAGGTGTTCCTAACAAAGAGTTTGGTAAGTGTATAAGATTCACCATTGTTTTAAATCAGAAACAGGTAGACAGAATGAGACTACAATATGCACTGACCTCCTGATCCAGCACAGTAGCAGTGATTTCCACCAGGATGGTGGGCAGATTGTGTCCAGCATCTGAGTCACACACTTCCTTAAGCAGTACTTCAGAACTGTAATGAACCATCTTCCTGATCAGCGCTAAACTGGCTTTCCTACAGAGAAAGGACAGCACTGTTATTCTGACCCTATTTATAAATTTCAGACAGGAAAAATGAAACCTCATATTTAGCTGTTAGCTAGTTGTGAATTAGCTCTTTGTAATGCAAGATGTGTATTTGAATCATATGTTCTCCAGCATGCAATATGAAATTCCCAGGGATTATTGTGAATTAAACCCACAAAGAAAGATTAACTAAATGCAGCGGAAAGCTTTGACTATACACCCCATATTAGCACCAGTGTATTTCATCTGGTGGTTTCTGCACACTATAATGTTTCAGTCCATCACTCACTAGACATCAGTTTTATGACTTGAATCAGAAATTCTACCCGACACCAGACCACGCTAGTATGTTGCCATATAGTCTCATAAAAACAGTATAGAAGGTACAGTACAGTTAGAAGAAGCATGTCTTATAAATAAAGCCCTATAGCCACTCCTGAATAAAGATAAATAGGAAGCTACTTTTTGAGGTTTGAATGTTTTTTTACACATTAAAAGATAAGTGCTATATTATGACATATGCAAATGCTATTTTATGTTCCTACTTTATTATGCAGTCTAGACTGTATTGAGAGCCTAAATTCAACAAATGTTACAAAACTAGTAACAAAATGGCCCTAGTTTTTAAAATCGTGGTGACATGAGAGTCTGGCCTAGCACAAATATAGGGAAAAAAGCAGGTTTAAAATGTACAGTATTGATGCCCAGGATGCTTTGATGATTTTTCAACATTGCAGTTTTAACCACAGCCCTATGGAGACTTCACCTCATAGCCCTTCAATAGACTGCACCAGAATATAAGTAGAGTCGAAGAAACGAACCTTATTGAAGGCAGCATGGTGTGCTGAAAGGTTTGTGCAAATACTGGAAGCAGCCTCTTCAAATAGATGGGTGCCATCTCTGGGTCTCCTTTTGGTTCACTGCCCTCCTCCTCCTCCTTATTCAGATCCTTCTTTTTCTTGTCATCCCCCTTGTTCACAGGACACATCCAGTCTCCTACAGTAAAAGTGTTCCAAATAAACGTTCAAAACGGACTACAAAGATAGAGTACAGAGAAAGAACAAGTAACTGAAATAAAAAACTTGGGGCTTGCAGCGTACAATGAGAGAAATCTAACTACTCATCAGTTCACTCAACCCATAGTTCTCTCAAACTGGTGATAGAAATCACATCACAAAGGTGCAAACTTGCCATCTGTGACCTTGCAGTGCAACAAGCCTCTCAACTTTCTCTGAGACAAGGGCAATAAGTAGCTGCTATCTCACATCAGTCGGTCCTTTGTGTTTCCTTCCAGCAGACAATAGGACTAATTAACATGAAACAGGCAAAGATACCATTTCCTCTGTTCAATAAATTACTGACACTGACTTGGTCTAACACAGTTATCAGTTGTACTTTACACACTCAGTCTTTGTATGAGTCTTGCGAAATTGTTGGTCACTGACTAGCATACATTAGTGTTAAATGTGCCAGTTTTAGATGTGAAAAATGCAAGGAAAAAAAATTTGTGTAACGCACCAGGAGACTGGAGAATTGCTACAACCTCACTATGTCCCCTCTCCCTGGCCTTGTCAAGAGGTGTTTTGCCATCTTCATCCCTCAGGTCAGGGTTGGCTCCATGCCGCAGTAAAGTCTTAAGAAATAAAAGAATAAAATTAGCAAAACAGCTTAAAATATGGACAAAGAAATTTTTAATTTTTAATTACAGCTCGTTACCTTGGCTACTTGAGGCCGTCCAAAACAGGCAGCATAATGCAGGGATGAAGATCTTTGGCCTCTGTTGACATCTGCACCTCTCTCACACAAGAACTCCACCTACAGCAGAGCACAGTAAAGCACCTGACATGTACCCAATTACTCTGGACTAGTGCTTTATTTGTCCAAACGATGGGTAATATTTTTTTGTTAGTTGACACCTGGTTAAGAAATCAGGCTGAATTAAGATTAATTACATGGCTGATAGTATTTTATATATTAATAGCAATTATAATTGTTGCCTGGGTTCAGAATATTGATCAGTTTCTAGGACGATGTTATCGTATGCAAAAGACTGCCATATTTAAATTAACCAGATTACTTCTGGTAGCGTACGCGACACAAATCTCCTTCTGCTACCTTTTTTACTCGCACACATCAAGTACATGTTTTTTTTTTAAATGGAAATCAGCATCAAACACCAAATGACAAAATTCTCACCATTTCCTGTGTACCAAATGCTGAAGCCCAATTCAAGAGTGTCTGTCCTACATCGTCCATAAAATTAACTTCAAATGCTAGAATAGAAAAAAAAAAACGTCTTATTGAAGTGTAACAAGATATGTTCAACAGTACAGTGACTAAATAAATAAATTAGTTAATTAACGAAATGCTTAAAATCAAATACAAATATTCTCACCTCCGGTGTCAATGGCATCAATGAGTGCATCTGTGTCTTTGCTACGAATACAGTCAATGAGCTGGCGATGAGAGCGTTCACCAGAGCTGTCAAGACGGCGAAGGCCTGGTATACGCCCACCCGAACCAGCTGTGGATTTGGGCAGTGCCTTACGGCCCTCAAACAGCAGGACTAACAACAGGTCAACCAAGCGCATTGTATCCAACACACAGCGTTCATCGCCTTGCAGCGCACTCTCCATAGAGTCTGGCAGCTCTGAGCGCAGCAGGTCCTGAGAAGTCACATGAAAGGGTTTTACTAAAGCTCTCAACTCACAGTGGAACTACATCTTATTTACATATCACCACAATCAAGACCACTCACACTTCCAC
Organism: Hemibagrus wyckioides; assembly: GCF_019097595.1. Taxonomy (NCBI): domain Eukaryota; kingdom Metazoa; phylum Chordata; class Actinopteri; order Siluriformes; family Bagridae; genus Hemibagrus; species Hemibagrus wyckioides. Next base: position 8,880,963 of record NC_080718.1, on the reverse strand, counting down.
TTGAGCACTTTATGAAACCTAGGGCTCAAACCAAGATTAAATAACTGTTGCCACCAATTTGGTGGCACACAATTTAACAGGATGTCTCTGTATGATGTAGAATTCATGTTTTAATCATATCAATTGAATAATTTTTCATGAATTCTGTTCCAGTATACAAAGTGAGGTCCACAAAGACAAGCCTGCACAGAGCCCTGAGCTGAATCCCCATGAATACCTTTGGAATGAATTGCACATATTGCATCCCAGGCCATCATGCCCAACATCACTGCCTGACCTCATTAATGCTCTTGTGGTTGAATCCTCACAATAACACTGCAAAATCTAGTAGAAAGATGTTCAATAAGAGTGGAGGCTGTTATATCTACAAAGCGTGGACCAACTCCTGTTAAATCTTAGGGTTTTGAAATTGCATGATTGAACACATGATGTTAATATCCAGATAGGAAAACAGGATATAATGCCACTACACTTATCCATACACCCACCAATGCTGCCTGCAACACACACACAAACCCCTAAAAAAAAACACACAAGGAACATTCTGCATGTAATATTGGGCCCCTGCTACTTCTAGAAAGGTACAATAATAGACAGGAGAGAGTGAATCTCCACTCTATTAACTTATGAAGCAGCAGTACATAGACAGGAGAGAGTGAATCTCCACTCTATTAACTTATGAAGCAGCAGTACATACGTGGGTGACGAGTGGTGAGCCCCTGCACAGTGTAGACAGCAGGCTGACGATAGTAGACACTTGGTTGCTAAGTTTGGAGTCAGGGGCAGAGGGGGCACCTCCTGTAGATGTTCTGCCTGGTTTGCAGGTGGAGGAAGGACCAGCAACTGAACCTCCTGCGGCAGCCATGCGTGATAGGAGCTCCTCACTCAGGCCGTGTTTGGCCAGTGGAGCTGGATCAACCCCGCGGCGTGTAAAACGATCAGCCAGAGATGCAAAGCAGCGCAAGGCTCCATCAGAAACCTGCAACATCACAAGATCATTTGGGTTTTGCATCTGGACACAATCTGAAGAAGCCTTTAACGGTCACATATACATTACTGCACAGTGAAATTCTTTCTTCTGTAATCAGAATAGTGTTAAATTCTACTTTGTTTATAAAATACTTCAAGCTAATTAAAATGTAATATAGAAAAATCATCAATAGATTATAGATTAATCAATTGTTTGCTTAATGTATTCATTCTAAATGCAGATTTCTTATGAATTGCTTATGTGCATGATAAACTGAACACTGCAGAAAATCCTTCATTAATATGCATGTTCTGTGTTTTGCTCCAAAGTTAATCTGATGCTGGGGAACATGGTAAAGTGTAAGTGTTACCATAACAGCTTACTCCCAGCAGAGTTCTTTTAAAACAACTTCAGCTTTTAATCACATTGCTTGTATTTTAATTATTTTGTTATTTTTAATATTTTTTAATTATTTGAAAACCCAGTTATTTCATATGAACATTAGCTTAAAGAATTATTAAATGTGAAATTTAAGAAAGTGAAGTCAGCATCAATCCATAAATGATGACAAACAAGACCACTTATTCCATTAAGAAGAAACTGCGCTGTATAAAACAGAGATCAGGCAATGGCTCAGTATATAGAACTGTTCCTTTTTCCACAGCATTTTCTTTTAATGCTCTGCAACACTACTAGAGAGAGCACAAAGTGACCGATCTAATACGACTCAAGCTGCAATTTTACCTTATATTTCACTGTGCACTGCAGACCTGTTTTTCCCCAACACACCATAGAGGAGTTTGCATAGGGCTTTTTGTTTATACCATTATAGTATTCAAGTGCTTAGATGTTCAGTGTGATGTCCAGGGAATACTGGAATGTGCCAATTTACACCTTTAGTCATTTATTTATTTAAAAAGAGTTCTAGAGTGCAAGTAGTCCTAGGGTGCCTCCTATTAATATTTGCATATTCCATGTCTATTCAATGCAAATAAGGTATTTGTATTCAATTTATCATATCCCACAAACAACTATACTGTAACTTACTGTGATGTACTATACTGTACTGTCACTGTGATGCAGGAAAACAGAACAATGTACCAGCACACAAGACACCATGACATACTTGAATAAACAAGAAAAACACAGCACTTTCTCGACTATGGGGGCTTTCTTTCTTTAACAAGCCACACTGGTCAGTGTGTTCTGACAAAACACAACGGAAAGAATGTAATTAAAAGGAATTGGTTACTAAGGTTTGCATGGTGATTGCTCTATTTTCTAGACTACTAAAAGGATTACCTTAATAGTTTTATCATATTAAAAGTCATTTAGACTGGCCTCAATCCTTTATTCTTTATCCTCTATTCTGATTGAGGGCTATATCAGAATATCATTTTTCAATCTGCAGCCATCAGTCGGATTAAAAACAGATTACTAGGCTGCACAGAAACAGAGTTAATGTGTCCTGTTTGCATTTTTATTCATTTACTTGGCACCAGGGAGAAAAAGCATGTCACGTTACCTGGTGGTCTTCATGCTTGAGCAGACTGGACAAGGACTCCACACAGGTCTCAAGGGACGAGTCTTGTGGCTCCATCTTACTGCATAGTCGAGATACCACTGCCATGGCTGAGTGCAGTGTATCCTTATGCACCAGGTGACCACTGTCCCTAATGAAACTCAGAACACAGTTCAGCCCTCCAGCCTCAAACACAGCACCAGACTCTCGTGTACAGATAAGCTCCAGCACCTAAGAAAATAAAAGGCATGTCTAAAAATCAAGCTATTTCAATTCTACAATTCCTTTTGACTTTCACGCAGATGTAAATCAGAATAATTAATGAACACTTTTAATTTGATTATTTATCCAAGCCACATTCTGCCATATGCGCGCATTTTTTTTTTTTTTTTTTTTTAAACACAAGGCAGCAGTTTCAAAGATCAATGACAAAAAAACTCTTTATTTAAAAAGCTCTATAGGTAACAATATGCACCTTAACACACTGCTCCGCTAGATCTCTGCTAGTCCTATTGTTGAGCTCTACCACCACCAGTCGGTTACAGAGGGCCTTGATGGCTCCATCCACTCCAACTATCCTGCGTGTGCACTCAGCTGACACATCCAGGTAATAGGTGATGGCTCTGGCTGTTACTTCCAAAACATTGTCAGGGGCGCTTTCATCAAGGAAGATCTTACAAAGGGCTGGAAGAAATGTCCTCGGAGGACACCTAGGGACACATTGTGAACAAGAATGAAGAAAAGATACATATATGTGCAAAGGTAAAATGACACATTCAATTTACTGCCATTCATAATATACTGGCAATGAGAAAAATACATTTTTTAAATTATTTTTCTCATCTGACAATTTAGATTTCTGGATAAAATGTTACAACAACAATAATACAATCATTCAAAAACAAGAAAGGGATTAGTCAGCTGCCCAGGTTATGCACTTCAAAGAACCTCACAATAACAAAACAGGAGCAATATATGACATTGATAATCTGATTCACAGCTAACTGTAAGAGATATGAATGATTTACACTCACGTCTCAAAGCAGCGATCCACATTATCTGACATAAGCAGTAGCATGCAGAGCTGCTCCAAGGCAATGAGCTGCATGTCACGCTCGTCGCCCTGCCCCATCTGCAGCCATTCCAGCAGCGTGTCCGGGTCTACATCGGCCATGACACTCAGTCACAGCTTTTGCCGGTCAGATGAAAGAAAAGAATATGAGCAATCACTGGTCCTCTTGCAGGTTCATGAAGTCTTCACCTTGAATTAAAGTAACAAAGTCTATATTAATATCGCAGAAAGACAAACTGGTTTGGAGTTAACAGAAGTAGAAGACTCTCAAAAGGACAACTTAACGTTTTGTAGTTGAAGAACATTCACAGCAGTCTGATATTGGTAAATGCAATCAAAGGGTGTTGTCTTTAAAGCAGTAAGACACTCAGATATGAGTCAGTTGATGTTGATTGGGTCAAAACAAAAGCAGTGGTCTGCTAAACTAAAAACCTCTCTGAAACTATTACGTTTAAGAAGGCTTTGACAGAAAAAAAAAAATGCCACAGCACCTATTACACTTATGACTTGATAAATCATTTAACAGTGTTCTACCATGCCCTGGTTAACCAAGTGCTCAAGCAGGCACAGCTATGTTCAAGATGTTTGACGTTAGACGGCTGGGTTGTTTTCCCCATGTGCAGGACACAAACCCACTTTGCATTTGCTACAATGTCTAAAGCAAAAAATAAAATAAATCTGACAGTAATGGTCAATTTACATCTTTTTTTCATTACTTCTACACACATCTCACAAAATGTACCAATAAATGAATAAATAATCTATCTGGTGCTGAAGAGCCTAACATATGTCTATCAGAGGTGAAAAGGTTAGGCTCAGATATTCAAAACCTAGGAAAAAAACTAAAAGAGAGAATCTTTCTACACTAGATGATCGATTTCAGTGGGCTTTTATTTAATATTTAATGTGCTCAACAAGGCTCATGGTAATTAAACACACATTAGTAATTAAAAACAAGCAGCAATCTGTCAAACATTCATTCAAACCAAATGTATACATTTTACTGCATACAGATAGAATAAATACACAAATACACAGTAACATGAATTTCCTAAGGATATTAAAGCTCTAGTTAATAAGCTAAAGGTTTTTTATGAGTGTTTGAGCCTCCATGAACATCCTTAACAGCTTGACCTAAGCCTTTGCATTTGCTTCATTGGGATCCCTTTAAGTAGAATATCCAATTGGGTTTAAAGGTTGCTATAGAGAAAAAAAAACCCTAGAAATTATAGTTATAAGAACTCGTATGTTTATAAGAAATGAGTAATATATAATATTTATTTCATGAATTATAACCTCATCACAGGCAAATAGATAAAGTACACCAAATCAAACATGTGCTCAGACCAGCAGAAGCTGGATTAAAACACAACCTTTAAGTAGATGAGAAAAGGCTCTGAGGAGTTAAAAATAATAATAAAAAAAACTTAACTCGTGGCAATTATAAAAGATTACCCATATATGGGTGATGTGTACAAAACAAATCACAATTGTATACAACATAAAACAGAAATGTTTTGGATTTGACTGCGATGGAAAGTAGAGATTAAGTCACTCATTTCCTCTAATGCCTCTGGATGAGTAACAAACGCGACTTTATTGCAGTCGATGTCATCATGGTAGAAATGAACCAAGACAAGAGATTCAACAGACTTGATTAAATCAACCAACACTGTACCATACATGTTCAACCAAAAACACGCCAGACTAACCAGCTTCTATAAACAGTTTGACTCTTAACACATCAACTTCTCCCAGCCAGTAGGCAAGAAAAAGTGAAATGATCTACCCACCACTGAGTTAGATCAGTAAGAGCTTTCTTTCTGTCGGCGATGATGTTAGTTTAGCAGAAAGTGGGCCCACAATGCTGTTAGGATCAACTGTAGCTAAGTTACAGAGTCAATACCTATTAGCAGCTCAGCCCAACAAACGGCTGTCACTTGATACAGCCAGAATACCTGACGCTAACTAACCTCACTCCCAGCTAATCCTGTCGAACTAAAATTCTGTATATTTACTAGCCGATATCTAAACAAATGAACAAGCCGACCAGCTAGATAAACCCTCAAAAATATCAATAACTTCTCAAATATAATCAGCCTACTCGTCGTCAGACGAGCCTGACCTGCTTCATGTTAGCTAGCTAGACAAGCACATCTTTCTTATTTACAATGATCATATAATATATGAATTCTCCCAGTAAGCCTCGCTGCTGGTTTTAGGGTTTTATATTATGTTTTAATTTACCAAAGCTTCAGACTTAAGATGAACTACAAATATATTAGCTTGCTACACCCGGCTAACTTAGGCTAGCTGAAAGGATTAGGTTAAACTTCCAGTCTCTTCAGAAAATAAACACTACCACGAGCCTAGTTCATTAAACCTTAAAATAAAAATACAATGAGACTCGCTAAAGACTAAAACATTCTTTCCACCAGTCATGACAAGTGGATATAACTATTTATCGTAAGTTTGTGTATAAACAGTGAAGCTGAACAAACACGGCCTATATTTACTGACAAATCCGGGAACATAAAGTTCTGCGTGAGCGCGAGGCCTGGCCGCTTCAACCCGCCGCGCGCACAGGAAAACTGGCCGGCTTTTCCTCACCGACAGATTCAAACTCACCGTTTTTCAGTAGACGCCGAGAAATCAACGTGGCTTTTAGACCAGACCGTAAATATGGCAGCCAGGAAACCAAAAAGTTAACGTTTCTTCATCCCCTTTCTTTCATATATATACAAAGCTAAAGGTCAAAGTGAACGGGGAAGCAGCTGACTGATCGGAGCGAAATGGAGCCGTCGAGGGGAATCAGCGCGAGGCTCCGCATCACGAGGCACAGCGCTGCACTTCCCAATCCCACCACCGGGGGAGCTAGAGCGCACACCGCGTCTGTTCATTTAAGCCGAATAACTTTTTGTTCATTAGGCCCTTTTATTTGGTAAACATTTTGGTTTCATCTCTATTTACACGTAAATATCTAACGACGTGTCTAAAACAGCCTGACAAAGGCTCAAAATTGATCCACTAAATGAAAGTAGAACCTGTGTACTAAATTAAAATGGTCTTGTGGACTGTGATAGAACTGAAAGATTGAAACGAGCTAGTCTTTTATTCCACTGGAAGCAAAACAGGGCAGTATAAAGTAGAGTAATGATAAGAAACTTTTCATCAGCAGACTAATAATGACACAATGACCATATCTCTTTTCAAATAATTAATTTATGGGTTTCACAGAATTTGTAACAGCAATTTAATACAATGTTTAATGGTTATTGGAGACATAAAAATGTGTATAAATCTTTGTTGTGATTCTTTAAGCTATAGTTAAGTGAATATTTACTTCTCGATTCAGTGTCTTCATATTCATTTGTAAACAGATGGAATTAGCTACTGAACATATAGTTAAACATGCTGGATATAATTCACATGAAGTCTGGACCATTATCCTGATGCTGTACCTGTTCTGTGCTGGCATCAAATTTAGAAGAAAATGGTGTTTTGTTACATCAACATTGTAAAGTCTGTACTTTTGGTTAATTAGCTAGAAAGATAATGACATTCTGTCATATAGAACTAAACACTTTATCTTTGACAGAATCTAGGCTTAATTCTTTTAACATCCATCCGTCCTTTGTACCTTTGTACCTTGTACTGCCTAACTGAGGGAACTTGGGGCACAAGATGGGGGACAACCCTAATGCAAGGCACAATCACACACACACTCTTACACTATAGACAATTTAGAGATGCCACTCGGCCTATAACACATCTTCGGACTGGAAGTAGCTGGAGAAAGCATAGGGAGAGCTCTGCACCCGCAGAATGGATGCAGGGATTGAACTCCCAAAACCAGAGGGGTGGGGCAGACATGACCACTATGCCACCATGCCCCCCATTCTTTTAATGTGTTATAGGAAAATAACGTGATGAATGAAATGTGGTATGACTACAAACATAAATTTATGTAATCAAGTAAACAGTATTTACATAAACATGCTTCTTCAGTAAACCTCTGCAGTTTCTCCTAGTTGATGGCTATTTAAATAGTTTCCTTTTTGCTTTACACCTCATTAGATGTGATCTTAATTTTTATTATTTAGGTTGCATTAGACTAGATTTAATTCATTTACAATGCAAAATACATTAAAAGTATGTGAAAAATGATACCTTGCTATGCATTCTCAAAATACTGAACAGTTTGTTTGACTACTGACAAGAGTTGCACCACCAGCATCAGTGCAGTACCTTATTTAAATCATATTGCAGAGAAGCAAGCATGAAATGACCACATATTTGCAACAAGGGCTAATTTTGTTAATGATCAAAATTCAACTTATACAGTATGTCAGTCTCCAGTGACTTAAAATGTTTTATTTCAACTTTATAGACAAATTTACACAGAGTACAGTTTATGTTAAAGCATGATCCCCAGATGTTACCTGTAGGTAGTCACTCCAGGCATGACTCAAAATAGTGTTGTGAGGGATTTAGATGCAAGCTACTAAACAGTGAGACAGGTATTCATCCTTTGTCTCCACAAGGCAACAGAAAACATACCGTAGCTGTGTACTACAGTTTTCTAAACATCTTCTGCCATCACACCTCTGACACAATACATTAGCTAAATAAAAAAAACTTCACCATTTAAAAACACACTCAGAGGTGCAAGGATTAGCATTAGGAGATGCTACGTACACAAGAACACAGATATTCCTTTATTAAGTTTGGATGTATAGAGGTATTCAAATATCATAATCTAGTTCCTCTCCTCCCCTTGCATAGGATGGGTGCCCTTTGCTTAACAACAAACTGTTCTTTGACCTTTTAAATCCAAATCCTCATAGAGGTTGATGCGTTATTAGAGCAAATGCACACATTTGAACAATGCAACTAGTACCTTAAAACCATGAATCAGTTAAAATAACTCTAATCCTGCACTAAACTCATTAAAATTCACAATAATGCCCTGATTTCACAGAAAGTTGGTCTTCAGTTTGATGCTGGGCACCTGCCTCTTGTCAGGTAACCGAGTTGGTGTGGCCTTAGCATTTAAAAGCTCTTGGTTGCCCTTTATGGCTGCCTCAAGTCGTGCCTTCATGTGTGGTGCAGAGGCCATGAAGGCTTTAAAAACAGCTGGATGCTGAGGGCCAAGGCGCATCAAGTCTTGCAGAGCGGACTCATGCAGAGAACATGAGGTTTCAGTAGCCGTGGCCAGAGTGTTTTCATCCAGCAGGAAGGAGACTAGGATGGGTAACAGCACAGCCACCAACTTGGCACCTAAACCACAACACAGCACAAATATTTAAATCTGATTTTGGCACAATCCAATTTTTTATTTTATATGGTAAATCCATCATGTTAAAACAAACTCAAAATGAAAATACTGACGGTGAGTTTCCTGAGCAGCGAACACTAATGCCTCCATGGCTCTGACACCATCCTGCACTGCCTGCAGCTCCATGGCAGTCTGAGGACGTTTTTTCTCCACCTGCTTCAGCTGAGCCACCAGTTGAGCGCCCAATCCCCTGATAAATGACTCAGCCACCGCTGCTGGGCCCTGAAACACTGATGTCAATAACTGGTAACACCGGCTCAGCACCTAGAATCACATAAGTAGATATAAAGTAAAGGCTATCAATATCCAAAAGCTCTGACAATAAAATAGTATTACATATAGGTCCTACCAGAAGTATTAGCATCCTTCATGAAAATAATTATATAAAATAAATAGATTTAATCAAAATTAGTTTCCAAAGAAGACTGGATTGAGCAACTGACTGACAGCCCTTAGCAGTAACGGTTACACTGTAAAGAACTGTTGCTTAAATTTGGAATTTCATATAGCAAACACGTACAGCCAGAGTGATAAAACAATGAAATGTACCAGTCCTGTTAAATAATAGCAGTCCTGGAATACTGCTTATCCAAACCAATTAATGGACTGAAAATGAAACTTATAGAACTTAAAGTATAAAATGAAATATATGATGCTTAGAACACACTGGTTACATTGACTACATAATTGGGGAATATGCCTGTATTTACTCATCTTTGGTAAGAAATTAAAAAGGCATCTCAAATTATCATCAAAGGTCTCCTGCCTTGATGTTCTACTTCTACACATACATTTTTATACAGTAGTTTCTATTTTTTTTAGGTAAAAGTCTGCATGCTTAATTTATCCCTGCTTACCATGGGGTCCTTGGATTCCAAGCCAGCCTGGAACTTGTTGATGCACCATGTCTTTAGTGGCTCAACATTTGTAACCTCAACACTGGCTTCAAGCAGAAAGATGGTGAGTGCCATCAGCAAAGTTACCTCATCCACACCAGAGTCAGTTGTGTCTACAAAAGATAGACAACAGATCTAAAGTTTTAAGCCAAAAAAGCAAGGTTTTACTCTCTGTCTGTTTACTGATAATCAACAATAATAAAACCAACAATATTGTTGAATTCTCAATTCTGATTGGTCAGAAGGTGTGGATTAATTTTCCAAAACAACTACATGGTAGCTCCAGCTGTAAAGGCAAGGCTTGCATTGCTAAAAGCGAGAGACAATAGGTTACACAGGCATGAGAGTGACCTTGGAAATAAAGTGGCTGAGTGAGTGATCATATCTTCTGCTTCAAGCAGCACATAGTAAGTAACTGGACTAACTGGAGTAAACATTTGAGTTGCTGAAACCCAAGAAAATACAGCTCAAAGAAAGTTGTCACACGAACATTGATTCCAATTGATGCCTCTAAAAACATCTAGAATCCACCATCACGAATGTGCCCTCTCACTCTTATCTAGATTTCAAGGATCCTCATAGAACCATCAGACTGGTCAGCTTGAGGATCGTATTAGTTTATATTTGTCATTAAATGTGGTGTATGAATAATAATAAACAACAATAAATCTTGCCCTCAATAGTATAGTGGTTCACTCAATTGCCTTGCATCTCCAGGATTGTACAGTTCAGTTCCTCTGCCCTGTGTGAGCAGAGTTTGCATGTTCTCCCTATGCTTCAGGGTTTTCCTATGGCTTCTCTGATTTCCTCCTCAAGTTCAAAGACCTGTGTTGTAGGCTGACTAAATTGCCCATAGTGTGTGAATCTGGCCCAACTTGTTTGATGCTCTTGTGGATGAATGGGAAGCTCACAAGATACATACTCCAAAATCTAGTGGAAAGCCTTTCCAGAAGACTGGGGGTTATTAGAACAGCAAAGGGTCCCACCTCCATATTAATGCTGTGGTTTTGGAATGGGATGCACAATAAGCACAATATAGATATGTTTAGTTGATTCACAACAGAAATGGATGAACAACTCTCTGTAAAATGGTCAGTTTAAAGACTGGTTAGTTTGGTTAGTTTCTCAGACCGGTGTCTTTAGTCAAACTTCTGTGCTAAAATTCTCATCCTAAAGAAAGAGTATAAATTAAAATCATGAACAAGGTTTTCCTCCATGTTTGCTTCACATATAGGGATATAATCACATTAAAAATATATTATATACTGTTAGAATGTTACTGTTATCATTTTCTACAATCAGGACATTGTATGTGAACATAAAGTCTGAGGCTTTTATACGAGCTGCACACATTACTTTCTTGAACACCTGTCATTCTGTGGTCAACAAAACTGCTAATTTAAAAACAATTGAGATAACAGTTCTTCAATACAAATGTTGCTGCTGCTGACTAAGCACTAAGCTTGGGAGAAACTCACTTAGTTTGTAACTGATCACACAAAGTTTCCTTATTGCCCCATCACATTTCAAAACAAACCAAATGGGCTTTTTCGAGGAAAGAGTGCTTTATAATTCGGAAAATTCTGGTGTGGTTTAGGTAACACTGTCCCCTAGAGGACACACTCAAATTACCAGCAAGTATGAATACTTCACCCTGTTTGAGTGCCTGTGCATTATGTCCTGAGGTGCTTGTAGAAATATTTATCAGCACTAGCCCACTATTCCACAAAGGGACCAATTTATGACTCCCCCACTGACCTAACAGTAAATTTAAAGAATGAATCTCATGATCAATCTTCATCACTCCTTGCACTGTGAGTGGATAATATTTTGGTTGAAAATTCTCTTAATATTTTAATGAGATAAAGCAATTATATAAAGAGTTTATAATGCCATGTTACCAAGAACACACTAAATATATAAAACAAAGAAAAAATATAAAAATATTAAACAAAAAATTACGTTATTTTTTTATAAGTTATGTTGACTTCTAATGTGAGTGTTGCAGTACCTGTGTTCCAGTACGTAAGCAGTGTAGTCAGAGCACAGCGTAGCAGCTGGACCCAGGCACGGTGGCTTTTCTCCACTCTGCTCATGGGAGATGAGAGGACTGTGCGTAATGCTTGAAGTGTACCAGGCACCAGCGTCTCTGTGCCTACTCCTCGATATTCCCTCACTAACACCCGCAGCACCCCAAGCAACAGATAGAGCACCGTGGGCAACACTGACACACTGCCTAGAGGAAAAAAATAGTAATACATTTTGAGATTTACATCATGTAGAAAAAACAAGATTCTTAGATGTACCGTGATTCTGTCTTTAAAAGATTTTATTTATCATTACTATTCTTATTGTGAATATACAGTGCTAGGCCCCTTTATATTTCTTTTGACTGTCTATTGAATTAGTGGCATCGTTTTGATAAGCTTATGAAACATTTATTTCCATCCAGAGTTGCATTAATTTCTCACCAAGATCTACTATTGAGGATGAGAGAGTGAGACCACTGTGAGAAGTCTTCTTCAGCACAAAGATTCTCAATGGGGTTAAGGTCTGGACCCTGTGGTGGCCATTTCATTGTGAAAATCATTCTCCCTGAATCACTCTGACAATTTGGATGGATGGTAGGCTTAGACATGATGGGTGCATCACTTTATCCACACGAATGCACCCATCACTCTGTTATAGATTACATTTTTCATTTCAAGTTTTACTGAATGGCCTCACTGATAAGCAGTTTTCTACACAGCTAGTTCCAGTCCCTTGGGTTCTCTTTGCATTATTAGTTTGGAAATGCTCTTACTTTCACTATTAAACATTTCACCATGTTTCACCATGTTGGCAACAAAAGTGAGTACACCCCTAAATGGAAATGTCCAAATTGGGCTCAATTAGCCATTTACCCTCCCCGGTGTCATGTGACTTGTTAGTGTTACAAGGTCTTGGGTGTGAATGGCGAGCAGGTGTGTTAAATTTGGTGTTATCCACCCTCTCATACTGGTCACTGGAAGTTCAACATGGCACCTCATGGCAAAGAACAAAAAAATAATTGTTGCTCTACATAAAGATGGCCTAGGCTATAAGAAGATTGCCAAGACCCTGAAACTGAGCTGCAGCACGGTGGGCAAGACCATACAGCGGTTTTACAGGACAGGTTCCACTCAGAACAGGCCTCGTCATGGTCCACCAAAGTTGAGTGCACATGCTCAGCGTCATATCCGGAGGTTGTCTTTGGGAAATAGACATATGAGTGCTGCCAGAATTGCTGCAGAGGTTGAAGGGGTGGGGGGTCAGCCTGTCAGTGCTCAGACTATATGCCGCACACTGCATCAAATTGGTCTGCATGGCTGTCGTCCCAGAAGGAAGCCTCTACTAAAGATGATGCACAAGAAAGCCTGCATACAGTTTGCTGAAGATAAGCAGACTAAGGACATGGATTACTGGAACCATGTCCTGTGTTCCGATGAGACCAAGATAAACTTTTTTGGTTCAGATGGTGTCAAGTGTGTGTGGCAGCAACCAGGTGAGGAGTACAAAGACAAGTGTGCCTTGCCTACAGTCAAGCATGGTGGTGGGAGTGTCATGGTCTGGGCCTGCATGAGTGCTGCCGGCACTGGGGAGCTACAGTTCATTGAGGGAACCATGAATGCCAACATATACTGTGACATACTGAAGGAGAGCATGATCCCCTCCCTTCGGAGACTGGGCCACACACCTCCAAGACGACCACTGCCTTGCTAAAGAAGCTGAGGGTCAAGGTGATGGACTGGCCAAGCATGTCTCCAGACCTAAACCCTAAGGTGGGGGAGCACAAGGTCTCTAACATCCACCAGCTCTGTGATGTCATCATGGAGGAGTGGAAGAGGACTCCAGTGGCAACCTGTAAAACTCTGGTGAACTCCATGCCCAAGAGGGTTAAGGCAGTGCTGGAAAATAATGGTGGCCACACAAAATATTGACACTTTGGGCCCAATTTGGACATTTCCACTTAGGGGTGTACTCACTTTTGTTGCCAACGGTTTAGACATTATAAAATATTTACAAAAATGTGAGGGGTGTACTCACTTTTGTGAGATACTGGAAATAACTTGTCAGCTAAAACCTATTAATCACTGAGGTAATTATCAAGTGGAAGGCTTGTAACCCCTTGGTTAAATCCAGGTGGTGACTTTTATTTTACCAGGCAATGTATTTTCATTTAAAAGCCACACATTAGTTTAAACACAATGTAAAGTTGGTCAAAATTTAAAAAGACACAAATTAAATTAGTTTTTAATCAAAATATATTTTTGGCAACATGTTTGAACCAATTGGTTGGTGAAAAGTAAAGGTGTAGGTTAATTTGTGCACTATATATATACACTATATTGCCAAATGTTTTTACAAACATTTGTGAAAGAATGGGTCGCTCTCAGGAGCTCAGTGAATTCCAGCATGGAACTGTGATAGGATGCCACCTGTGCAACAAATCCAGTCGTGAAATTTCCTCGCTCCTAAATATTCCACAGTCAACTGTCAGCTGTATTATAAGAACGTGGAAGTGTTTGGGAACGACAGCAACTCAGCCACGAAGTGGTAGGCCACGTAAACTGACGGAGCGGGGTCAGCGGATGCTGAGGCGCATAGTGCAAAGAGGTTGCCAACTTTCTGCAGAGTCAATCGCTACAGACCTCCAAACTTCATGTGGCCTTCAGATTAGCTCAAGAACAGTGCGCAGAGAGCTTCATGGAATGGGTTTCCATGGCCGAGCAGCTGCATCCAAGCCAATGCAAAGCGTCGGATGCAGTGGTGTAAAGCACGCCGCCACTGGACTCTAGAGCGGTGGAGACGCGTTCTCTGGAGTGACGAATCGCGCTTCTCCATCTGGCAATCTGATGGACGAGTCTGGGTTTGGTGGTTGCCAGGAGAACGGTACTTGTCTGACTGCATTGTGCCAAGTGTAAAGTTTGGTGGAGGGGGGATTATGGTGTGGGGTTGTTTTTCAGGAGCTGGGCTTGGCCCCTTAGTTCCAGTGAAAGGAACTCTGAATGCTTCAGCATACCAAGACATTTTGGACAATTCCATGCTCCCAACTTTGTGGGAACAGTTTGGAGCTGGCCCCTTTCTCTTCCAACATGACTGTGTACCAGTGCACAAAGCAAGGTCCATAAAGACATGGATGACAGAGTCTGGTGTGGATGAACTTGATATATATACACTATATTGCCAAAAGTATTCGCTCACCTGCCTTGACTCGCATATGAACTTAAGTGACATCCCATTCCTAATCCATAGGGTTCAATATGACGTCGGTCCACCCTTTGCAGCTATAACAGCTTCAACTCTTCTGGGAAGGCTGTCCACAAGGTTTAGGAGTGTGTTTATGGGAATTTTTGACCATTCTTCCAGAAGCGCATTTGTGAAGTCACACACTGATGTTGGACGAGAAGGCCTGGCTCTCAGTCTCCGCTCTAATTCATCCCAAAGGTGTTCTATCGGGTTGAGGTCAGGACTCTGTGCAGGCCAGTCAAGTTCATCCACACCAGACTCTGTCATCCATGTCTTTATGGACCTTGCTTTGTGCACTGGTACACAGTCATGTTGGAAGAGGAAGGGGCCAGCTCCAAACTGTTCCCACAAAGTTGGGAGCATGGAATTGTCCAAAATGTCTTGGTATGCTGAAGCATTCAGAGTTCCTTTCACTGGAACTAAGGGACCAAGCCCAGCTCCTGAAAAACAACCCCACACCATAATCCCCCCTCCACCAGATTGCCAGATGGAGAAGCGCAATTTGTCACTCCAGAGAACGCGTCTCCACCGCTCTAGAGTCCAGTGGCGGCGTGCTTTACACCACTGCATCCGACGCTTTGCATTGCACTTGGTGATGTATGGCTTGGATGCAGCTGCTCGGCCATGGAAACCCATTCCATGAAGCTCTCTGCGCACTGTTCTTGAGCTAATCTGAAGGCCACATGAAGTTTGGAGGTCTGTAGCGATTGACTCTGCAGAAAGTTGGCGACCTCTTCGCACTATGCGCCTCAGCATCCGCTGACCCCGCTCCGTCAGTTTACGTGGCCTACCACTTCGTGGCTGAGTTGCTGTCGTTCCCAAACACTTCCACGTTCTTATAATACAGCTGACAGTTGACTGTGGAATATTTAGGAGCGAGGAAATTTCACGACTGGATTTGTTGCACAGGTGGCATCCTATCACAGT
Source organism: Hemibagrus wyckioides (assembly GCF_019097595.1). Taxonomy (NCBI): domain Eukaryota; kingdom Metazoa; phylum Chordata; class Actinopteri; order Siluriformes; family Bagridae; genus Hemibagrus; species Hemibagrus wyckioides. The sequence continues at coordinate 8,864,970 of NC_080718.1, read as the reverse complement.
TCCACGCTGGAATTCACCGAGCTCCTGAGAGCGACCCATTCTTTCACAAATGTTTGTAAAAACAGTCTGCATGCCAAGGTACTTGATTTTATACACCTGTGGCCATGGAAGTGATTGGAACACCTGATTCTGATTATTTGGATGGGTGAGCGAATACTTTTGGCAATATAGTGTATATATTTGTATACAGTATCTATATCCCAAAATCAATTCTAAAACAAATCATTTTTACAATAAATCAAATAATTTACTTAATGAACAATTATCTGAATAAACAGGCCAATAACTGGATCTCTGGATAAAATTTGACATGGCTTTAAAGCATTAGCCAGACTTTATCTTTCTAACCTACATTTACGACATTTGGCTTATCCAGACTGACTTACAGAACTGTTTTTGAAGTCTCTATGTGAAGTCTCTAATGAATACTTTGATACTGGGTCACTAGGTCACCATCTAGTACTATTTTACATCAGTGTGAAAACTCAGACAACTCAGGAAGACTTCAAAGTGAACTTTTAAAGTTAACTTACCCTCAGGAGAGCAGATGGAGGGCAATTCTGAGAGAATCCCTAAAGCCAAAGTGATCAGTGTGCAGTCGCTGTCACTTAGGGAGGAGACTATACTTCCCTGTCCACTGGAACTGCCTGCCAGTCGAGGGCTGAGCTGTGGAAGTTTCCGGAGTAGTGCGCAGAGACATAGTTGCAGAGCTCCAAACACCAAAGATTTTCCCGGAACCAGGCCACCAGTGTCCCTGCCCTCACCAAACTCTGGCAATGTCTCCTTTTCAGCTGCACCATCATCCACTGCATACAAATAGTGTAAAGCGCGTCACATTAACAGCAAACCCATTTCTATTCAGGTTCTTTTCAGCTGCACCAGCATGTGATGAGCTGAGCAGATGGATGCTGTACAAGATGGATCGGATTATGTAGGAGTGGCAGTAATGATGACTTCTGAATATCAAAAAAAAAAAGAGTAAAATAACTGTATAAATGCAGAAAGTTCTTTGAAAATATTTTTGTGGCATCATGATCATCTACATAAGAATGTTAGAGTTGTAGCATAATTAAGCGCAAGACTTCAGTGCAAAAAAGAAAAGAAAAAAAAATCAGGTGTGTGTTAACGTTTCTGATCTTATGTGTATGTTTGCACATATGCTCAAGGCTCACCCTCAGCGCTGTGTCGTTTCTCTTTCACATGCTCCTGAGTGACAAAAACCACCTGTCGCACCAGTTCCAACACTGCCAGCTGGATCTGCGGAGATTCTCGGGTCACGATCAGTCTGTGCAACACATTGAGGAGCTCCACACTCAGTGCCTACACACAGAGCCCAAAAGAAAGAAGCCACATTTTATTTCAGTTTAACTATATATAATCCTAGCATTAGCAGAAAACATTCAGAGAGCCTAACTGTCTCAAAAAGCTCCTCCAACCTTAAGACTTATGCTGTCATTGTTTTCATTGCCTATTGTAAATGCGTGTACATGCCATAACCTTATCCTTCCTTCAAGAATACAAACACTAACCAGAAGGTTAAAGTTTGTGAACAAACAAAGGAGCAAAACAAGATTACATTCTATTCTTGTTGATGCTTTTAAAATGTTTAACACTTAAGGATGTAAATTAAAATACTACTAAAAGTTTCTAATATTTAAAGAGTTGTTTTTTTTTTTTTTTTAAATCTGACATGTTTAAAGCATTTGTTAAAAGGGTGTTGTTATGCTAACCCTGTTACAGGTCAAGAGCCTAACTTTAGGCAATTAGATTCAAGAGTGATTTGTAGTTTTATTCATGATGTGTACGTTTTGACCACAGACAGCAATGGAATTCTCTGACTGCAGAAAAGAAGGTTTTAACTGAACAAATAGGTGTCACTGCTGCAGCTGCTGCTATGGTCAAAGAGTCAAAAGTCAAAGAAGCTTTATTGTCATTTCAACCATATATAGCTGATGCAGTACACAGTGAAATGAAACAACTTTCCTCCTGGACCAGAGGTGCCACACAGAACAAAACAAAGTACAGGTGATGCGGACAAACATAGAGCTACTGCTATTACCAATCTGTTGATGATTGGACAAAATTTCAGGAAGAAGTAGCAAAAATGAAAATTTCTAATTTTCTGGCAGCTTTAACTGGCAATAATCTTAACATGAAACTCCTGTGTCTCAGTAAAAGCCTATTTATTTGGAAAAAAAGATATCATTGAACCACTGTATGTTGGACTACCTGATCATTACCCACTTTGGAACGGGACCAAGGCACTTCGAGTAAAGCTTGCAGTGCATGAAGACATGAGATGATGTTTTCTATTTGATTCTGAGAGTGTGGGGAGCAAAGAAACTCCACACTGATACCTACAAACATCAAAAGCAGAACATATTAATGTCTTTAAGAATTCTAGATAAAGCTAAAATAATCCATTCCCTTAGGACAGTTATTTATATTCGACAACAACATAAGCAATGATAACTTAATAAGACCAAAGTCTGGTATAGGTGTAGATGCTACATAAAACATAAAAAACATCCCGTTATGAACAGTGATACAGAATACAGAATATCCATTCTTCGCAATTCCTGACCCAGTATAAGGTGGAGATGCTCCACACTGATGTCCTCTTGGGACTTTGTGCTATCCCGAGTGGAGGAGTGGCCCATGGAGGTAGGGGTGACTGGTCTAGAGAGGTTGGCTGGCCCCTCATCAGCCATGACAAACTCATTGCTGTTGAGCCAGAGCGCTGTGGCATGAAGAATTGGAGCCCAGGAGTTGCAGTAATACTGACGTGCCTGGTCCACTGCTTCTGCTGTGTAGAAGGTGCCACCTGACACGAGAGGAAACACAAACAATGCTGAACTACAATATTTTAATATTTAGAAGCTTTAGGAGTTGTAAGCTGTCGTATTGGCTTGTATATTTATCATGATGTTTCCAAATTCCGCATTACAATACCCTTAACCTATAAAAACTAAATAATATTACACTGATTGAGGTGCAAGGTATCAGGTTACATAATTATTTAATGTTTAAACATGCTATTATGTCATTCATATCATGCTATCAAGTCCAAAGGCTATCATTAATTAGTAGTTTTTCAAAACAAAACACCATTATAGGAGCTATGTTTTTATGTATTTAATATTCAATTTGTATATACATATACAGTTGTGCTCATAAGTTTACATACCCTGACAGAATTTATGATTTCTTGGCTATTTTTCAGATAATATAAATGATAACACAAAAACTTTTCTTTCACTCATGCTTAGTGTTTGGCCGAAGCCATTTATTATCAGTCAACTGTGTTTACTCTTTTTAAATCATAATGACAACAGAAACTACCCAAATGACCCTGATCAAAAGTTTACATACCCCAGTTCTTAATACCGTGTATTGCCCCCTTTAACATCAATGACAGCTTGAAGTCTTTTGTGATGGTTGTGGATGAGGCTCTTTATCTTCTCAGATGGTAAAGCTGCCCATTCTTCTTGACAAAAAGCCTCCAGTTCCTGCATGTTCCTTGGACTGTCTTGCATGAACTGCACATTTGAGCTCTCCCCATAGTGGCTCAATGATATTGAGGTCAGGAGACTGAGATGGCCACTCCAGAACCTTCACTTTATTCTGCTGTAGCCAATGACAGGTCGACTTGGCCTTGTGTTTTGGATCATTGTCATGTTGGAATGTCCAAGTATGTCCCATGCGCAGCTTCCAGGCTGATGAGTGCAAATTTTCCTCCAGTATTTTTTGATAACATACTGCATTCATCTTGCCATCAATTTTGACCAAATTTCCTGTGCCTTTGTAGCTCACACATCCCCAAAACATCAGCGATCCACCTCCGTGTTTCACAGTAGGAATGGTGTACCTTTCATCATAGGCCTTGCTGACTCCTCTCCAAATGTAGCATTTATGGTTGTGGCCAAAAAGTTCAATTTTGGTCTCATCACTCCAAATGCCTTTGTGCCAGAAGGTTTGAGGCTTGTCTCTGTGCTGTTTGGCGTATTGTAAGCGGGATACTTTGTGGCATTTGTGTAGTAATGGCTTTCTTCTGGCAACTCGACCATGCAGCCCATCTTTCTTCAAGTGCCTCCTTATTGTGCATCTTGAAACAGCAACACCACATGTTTTCAGAGAGTCCTGTATTTCACCTGAAGTTATTTGTGGGTTTTTCTTTGCATCCCGAACAATTTTCCTGGCAGTTGTGGCTGAAATTTTAGTTGGTCTACCTAATTTGATCTTCTTTATTAGAGTTTGAACACTGCTGATTAGCATTCTCAATTCCTTGGATATCTTTTTATATCCTTTTCCTGTTTTATACAGTTCAACTACCTTTTCCTGCAGATCCTTTGACAATTCTTTTGCTTTCCCCATGACTCAGAATCCAGAAACGTCAGTGCAGCACTGGATGAAAGATGCAAGGGTCTGTCAGGAGTCCAGAAACTCATTGACATTTTATACACACACACTAATTACAAGCAAACAGATCACAGGTGATCAGTTTCTGTTGTCATTATGATTTAAAAAGAGTAAACACAGTTGTTTGACAATAAATGGCTTCAGCCAACCACTAACCATGAGTGAAAGAAAAGTTTTTGTGTTATCATTCATATTCTCTGAAAAATAGCCAAGAAATCATAAATTCTGCCATGGTATGTAAACTTATGAGCACAACTGTATATCCACTCATGTATATACTACATCTTTACTTTATCTTTTTATACTTATCAGTGTTTCCCTGAGTTCTGTCTCCAGAGCTCTCTACAGAAAAAAAAATATTAATGTGGCTTTGCTAGAAATTGCAATCATTCTTAATATGAACCAGTTTCCCCATATTTTTGTCTGGTATGTACGTATCTTTTACATTTCTATTAATATGTTTTTAGTGTTTTTCAAGGGATTCAATACAACTACAAATTGTGCGCCATTACACAATGACATAGCAGAACTAATAATGATATATATTATGATAATGTTAAATCAGTAATTACCATGGGAGAACAGCTCCTAGAATACCTCTAAGTGAATATTAGTTAACATAACACATAACTCCTTCTCAGTGTTTTCAGTCTCAGGTAAGCCAATTTCTTAACTGTGACAAAGCCTGGTTGTAAAATAATCAAATTAAGCACTTTTCTTTCTTCAGTGACATATGATTTTACCTTTCTCAGTGACATTGTTAATGGTTACCTGTGGAGGGTAGCTGCTTTGCATAACCTGGAGGCAGTGTGAGTAGTGCGTGGTCCTGCAGTGCCGCCAGCCACAGGCAGCTAAGTGTGCCCAGCTCCCCTTGCACCAGTTTTAACAACCCTGCAGCTTCACCTTCATCAGCAGGGTCAGACTGTTCTCTTAGCCTGCTTCTTTCCACTGCCATGATATATACCTGCAATGACAATACAAAGTAAAGCAATTTAAAGATATTACTACTATGCAATTTCCATATCCTTAAACTCATATAAAAATATTGTACATTTGAATTTACATAAAAACATTAAAAATTAAAAATATAAAACTAAAATGTAAACAGACAAACAAATCACAAATTATTAATATTGAGCTTTCCCCTTGTAATGGACTACAAATTGTGCCATTATTGTACTCAGTGGAGTATGTTACTGTTGGCTCAAGGAACAAAAAGTGAAAAAAGAATGTGGAATGTAAACGTCTAAACCCGGCCAAAGGCTGAGATAAATTTGTTTAAAATGTAGTATAAAAACGCAATAAACAATTATTATATGAAATAATTGTGTGCCTTTTTATAGTTTTTATGATGCATGCTTACTTACAGCTTGCCATAGCCCTAATTGTTACACACAGCTGTAAATAAAATCTTGATCTCAGTAAGTGTAAATAAAAAAAATAATATCACTGAAAGATAAATATTCAGAGAATATCCTGGAGTAAATCCATAGGCCTTACAGGGATTGTGTAGAACGGATTGTGCCAAGTGAGAATACTCCAACTTAGGTGCACAGCTAATGCTCTGTCTCACCTCTGCCCAGGCCGTGAGCACAGCTAATGACTCCATGGTTAATGTGCTCTCATTGTAGAGAGGATTAAGCACATCCCTCCCTGCCTGAACTTTGACTAGTGAAGATGCCAATAGCTGGTAAACCCTCCTCAGGTCACGGAGGTCACTCACAACCCCGCTGGCAATCCATGCACTGCACACCTGCATAACAATGAGAATGACGTTAAACCAGAAAAAATATGGATTATACAGAAAATGTGAAGAATAGAATATTTTTCGCTGAATCTGAAAAACCAGACCTGACAGGCTTTGGCAGTGACATCAGGTGGAGCATCTACACAAAAGGCTGGTCTTAGGGCAGCTTCAACCTTCACACAACATTGTTTATATTTTTAAAAATGTACAAAATATAAGATTTAAAAATCCTGACACAGAATATTACCAATACAGATAATTGTGCATTTGTGTGCTGAAACTGCAAACTTAATGCCAAATTTTTATTTAACCATTTTTTATATATAGCCACGTTTCTTACTATAGTCTGTCATGGATAAGTCTTGGCTTAAGTGTTTTTAACTTTTTAATGTAATGTGATTGAAGGCAACAATAAGCCAACATGCTATTTCAAAAGTACTTACATTAATTTCTAACCAACTAAACAGTAAATAAATTAATACATTTGTATTAATAAATCCCATACTTAATTTTCAAGGTCATAACGCATTAAGATTTATTTGGTTCTAAAAGTTAGTTATGGTCACCTGACATATCCTTTTACCAATTTATGCAATACTTGTAGGGAAACACTGTATCTATTAATTACTGCATATCTCTGTATACAAATAAATAGAAGCCTTGAAATAGCTGCCATTATCGAAATATAGAACTAACCATCCCATTCACCAATTCCGTGTAAAAATGGTTAGAATTGCTGGTACACAAACTCGCACATGACCTAGTTCATTGACTATTCTGCTACATCTGAAAGCAAGACATTGGAATAACATCCTTACGTTGGCCTGATACTGTTCCAGAATCACGTGGCCAGGGAACTCAGGTTCTGGGACGCCTGCAAACTTGCGGATGATGAGCAGCAGCATGTGTAAGCCGGCCAGTCGGAGCTGCTCACTATGATCTGTTGCTGCCATAAATGCCATGCGCACCAGTTCAGCCAAGTGGAGAACCAGGAAATCTACAAAACAAATGGTGTAAGAGACAATCATCCTGTCTAAAAGTTTAATTGCAAGTAATTTACAGTAGCCTTTAATTTTCTTAATTAACACCTAAATTCAACAGAACAGTGGTATAAATAATGATATACAATGGCAAAATTTCCACTTAAACTTATTCATCTTAAAACACTACTACTACTCCCAAACTAATACAAATGATTCAGCATCTACAGTGAAACTAATAAAATGTTAACATAAGCGAGGAGTGCAAAAATTGACCAAATGTCCAGGCAGTTGAAGTTACGTCATCTCTTGTGACCTCTGACCTGTGGATTTATGCAAACGTTCTTCTTGTGCCAGTCTCATGTCAAAGTGAGCAGGGTGTCCTCTCTCACACTGCGCTATGATGTGGCACACACATCTGACAGCAAATACACGGCTGGACCAGCGCAAGCTGTTGAAGGGCCCACTGTATGCACACTTTGCATGAAAGAATGATGCGTCATCATAGCTGTCTGCATCCTCTTCCGGATTCATCTCCATTGGTACAGCAACTACAGAGTCCATAACAAGAGCATAGTCTTAGGTCCAATATGTGTAAAATGTATCTGTAAAAACAGATCTGTATTGTCAGTCCATTTTGTGTTCAATACTCATTAATCATGATAAACTTAGCACAATAATTTTCTAACAATTAAAAATGGCTTTGCATTTGCCCTTGTGTGTGGGGGGAGTGGGGGGTTGCTGGCATCGCAACCCTGTTCAAAATAAAGCAGTTACTGAAGAAGAATCAATTTCTAATGTCCATATGACATAAACTTACCTGAACAGGCAGAGGAGATTACATCCTTGTAGAGCTTGAGCCAGTGAGCCAACTGGCTCTCAGCAGCAGAGCTCATCATGTGGATGAGAGTCTCTTCAATGTCTTGGCAGAGTCTGGCATCCCGCTCATGATCTAACAAACTAAACAGTGCTCCTTCTAAACCCACCTCCTTAATGGTCACATCTATGAGGCAAAATCACAAAATGTAGTCAATTGTCCAGTGAGAATTTACAAATTAAAATAAAATGTTTAAAGCAGCAGTTCTCAGAGAGAACCCTTTCACTACAGTTTTATGTGCACACTCCAACTATGCAAATATTAGGCACACTATCTGTGTACAATAACATTTTGGTTATTTAGTACAGTATTTTATACAGCATAGTTGAGTGTATGGTGCACAGAGCACAGTTTAAGCCTAATTACGGTGCACAACACATTTTGCAATTATGTTGTGTATGAGAAGTAACAAACCAGCCAATAAAAGAACAGAACAAACAGTAAATAGCAGGTGTTACAATTGGTGTGTAACGCAGCCTCACCCAATTGTATGTTGTCTCTTCGTGGCAGCTCCTTGACCAGGGCCACAGCATGCTCAGATACCTCCATTGCCTCCCGCTGGGCAAACTGACGCAAACATGCTACCACTGCCCTGCGTAGATACAGGTATGAACTGCACAGGTTCACCTGCATACAAACACATACCCAATCAAATACAGGAATATCTGGCTGGGGGGTTAGGCTGGACTATCAGGAACACAGGGAACGTGCTGAGAACACATGCTGGAATGGATATAATGACAAACAAAGGAGAAAGATTATAAGAGCAGTGCAGTTAGATGACAGATATGTGATAACCAAGATACATTTAATCCTGTAATAATCCTGTAACGAGTCCCTGAAAATCACAATTCTGGACAGAGAGGAGAAAGCCAGAAATGAGACAGAGTAGAGCAAAGGGATGCAGGAGTATTGACAAAGCTTCTTCTAGAGCAAAATAACCTCACTCAAGCTACATTTAATCTTGCAAGTGACAAACTGACCTTTAATTTTCGAGGTACCTCCCATTCCAGATTTAGCCCCCCCCTTCTGCTGTTATAATAACCTTCACTCTTCTAAGAGGGCTTTTCACTAGATTTTCAAAAATGGCTATGGTGATTTGCTTGACTGTTAACACTCATGTCAGGTGAAAAGCTCTGTGCCAGTTTGTATTCCAATTTATCCCAGAATTGTTCAGAGAGTGTTCCCATATACGAGATGCCTAAATGTGCAGCTTGTGGCTTACATTGTCATGCCACAAGTTTATTTATTTATTTAATTGTGCTTTTGTTAAAGGGGTGTATTCCTTTTTGTTATACATGTAGCATTTTATTAGGGTTACTGGTGCAGCTACTTCAGTATGAGAAAAATTGCTTTGCTCACACCTGGCTTTATTTGAGTCTGCAGGAAAAAAGCCCTGGCACTAATCCTGCAGTGAGAGACTGTGAGTGCAATAGTTCATGCTCAAAACCAGAATGCATGTTTAGGGTTAGCCTGCAAAACAGCTGAAAATCAGTGAGAGAGTGAGTGAAAGATAAAAAAAGAGAGAAGAAAAACCATTTAGCAAATAGTGAGGAACTTGAAACTGTAGCCTGGCAGTAAGAGGAGAGGAGACGTACCAAAACAGAATAATCCAACAAGATCCCCTGTATGAGAGAGCAAAGCATAGCACTGTCATAGCAATGAAAGTCATCTCAAGCCAGAATAACTCAACTTTCAAACTCAAGATTCAATCTCAAAAATGAACTAGTTAACCTATTACACTTACCAACTTATGATGAATCTTTTGAATAAGCACAGCATTTCTATCCACTAAATATTGATATAACATCTATTCTATACAAAGACGCATATAAAATCAGTAGTTTATGTGTGTCCCTATAGCTCTATTCAGATTGATGTAGTTTTCCATGGACAGGTGGGGTACTATAAACATTACCAGAGTATCAATTGGAATTTAGTCCTGTCCAAATCTCTCTTGAAAAAACTGCACAATATTTTAGCAACTATGAACTGCCACGAAAAAAAATTAACCCAGGTAATATAGTGTTTATAGAAAAGCCTACACAATCCTGTTAAAATGACAGGTTTTTACATTCAAATTAATTCATGTTTAAAAAATAGAAAAAGCAAAAATTTACAATAACCTGGTTACATGCACAAGTGTGCACACCACTTTTTTAATACTTTGTTAAAGCACCTTTATTACAGCACTGCCTTTTTGGGTAAGACTCTACAAAATTGACATCCTCTGGAAAAAGAGGTGTTTCTTCAGTATCCAGACACTCCAGGAAGCATAATGCTTAAAACAACTTGTCATATAAGCAAAGCAAGTAATGATCAAGCACAACTTACAATCCACAAACACTACATGTGACAAAACAAATCAATCTCTATTAAAACTGCAGTGTATGGTATGCACAGAATTTTTAGTATGAAAACCATACATTATAAATGCACCTAATCATCAAAATTCGTCACGTTAGAATTTCACCATTAAAGCTGAAATGTTGACGTCATAATCTTTAGGGTGTTGTTCATATTGTGACCTTTCCCAACGAGAGAAAGGTGATGACAATATCTTTTTGTGAAATTTCACATCTGGCCAGTAATGTAATATGCTTGTATTCTGATCTAACTTGGACCAATAGGAAATGCCAGAGTCAGTCTAAAATTGTATTTTAGGGAAAGGAGAAAAAAATTATATTCTTCTGAATCTTGTCTTAATCATGACTCTGATTCCCATATGTAAGTGTGTGTGTGTGTGTTTATACTCACACAGAGGCTGGGTACCAGACTGGCCAAGTCGACGTGGCGAGGTGAGAACATATGCAATTGTTGGAAACATGCTATGGCCTGAGCCTGCACCAGGCAGTCTGGATTGTCCTGCATTATCGCACAGGCCAGCAAACATGAGTTCCTCACTGCACACACCCCCACACCCTCACCTGTCCACAACAAATAACACCACGTGCATATGAAGACATATGATGTGACCACTTATAATTTTTTATAGCTAGGTTAAGGTATTCACTGGTGAAACGGTGAGTAAGTGCACTTTTGGTAAATGCAATATTAAGGCTATCCACGTGAGACCATCCATGGCATTAACATATGGGATTGTTTACTTCAGTATTAAACATCTATTAATTAATATTTAAAAAAAAAAAAAACGTGTAAAAACATGCATTTTATTTTTGTATTGTTTAATAATTTCATTCACATAAAATGCTGGTAAAATTATAGGGAAATTTGTTAGTCAAGTATTTCCTGTCATTCTGAACTACTGAATTCTGATCTTCTGAGCACCGATACAAGTTTATTTCCACTTGCCTATAGTATAAATATACAGTGTTAAGAAAAAGTATGTGAATCCTACAGTATAGATTTACCTGCATTTATGCATCAATTTGTCTTAAAATTTGTTTTGATCTTCAACTAAGTTGCAGTAATTAAAAAAAACATGATGTGTTTATATAATACAAAAACAATTATATTTATCTTGTACATACTGAATATTTCATTCATATATTTAGAGTATATGTTGGAAAAAGTATGTGAAATCTTAGGCTAATGATTTCAACAAAAGCTAATTAGAGTTGCAAACGTGCAAACCTGGCATCCAAATAATAAAACGATATTGGAGGTGTGGGTTAGAGCTGCTTCAACTTATAAAAAGCACTAAAACTTTTTGCTATTCACAAGAAGCATCTTCTAATGTTAACCATGCTTTACAAAAAAGAGCTCTCGGAAGACCTATGATCAAGAGTTATTGCGCAGTGTAAGGTTGGAAATGGTTACAAAGTTATCTCTAAGAAGTCCATAATTTTTCAAAATGGCCAAAGAATTTGTTATGCAGCTAGATGATTTCATTTTTTGGTGATATTTGGTAGGCCATTCCAGACTGAGCAGCAGTATTTAATGAAAAATTCTTTTATTATTATTCCTCACCTTTGTGAGTACATCATTTTGGCTGCTCTAATTCCTTTTTCCAAGATGTACTTGTCTTCATTGTATGGTTCCTGACTAGCAGACCTGAAGGCAGATTCTTTTGCCAAGGATAACTTACATTGTCAAAGATGATGTTATATAAAATGAACCAACACTTTCTTACCAATCAGATTCAAGAACTCAGCAGTGCAGTGTGCTAGACATAATTTAGAAATCACCCAACCTTCAAATATGTCCTGGCTCTTATAATAAAAAAAACAAGTTGCTTCACCTTAATATGCCTTGTTAGTTGTGCAGAAATATTTTTTAAAATGAATTTTTAATTTGAATTATTAATATGCAAAATGGTTGTTTGAAACTGAAAAATATTTGATTGCATTAACAAGTTAATTTCCTGTTGTCCTGCACTATATTTCAATCAAATGGTATGCACCTAAATGGTTATATTTAAATGAGACCACACATTATGCATGTCAGTAAATTGAGAGAAACAAAGAGTCATGGGTTGACAAGGTTTCAGTTGACAAGGGTGTCTGTACCTTGTATGTCAGGACCCAGTGATGTGATGAGCGCACTGAGGTAGCGCCCCAGACTCTGCTGCACCTCCACATGAGTGTGGGGTGTGGTCAGAAGCAGATGCAAAATAAGAGTCAAGCTGGCTTCCATGTGACTGTGGTACAGAGGTCCAGCCTGATCCACCACCATGGCCAAAGAATGGAGAGCGCACGTCTGACACACACATTGTACATAATTAAAGTGCCAACGCCTCCAATAATGAATATTTTATCACACATGACAGTCATTGAACTTTGAATTAGTAAAAATATTGGACTATAATATGCAAAAGGATTTCATAAAAGAAAAACACTAATAAATATTCTTTTAGATAAATAAATATTAGACTAAATATGGTGGTCTGTCTCACCTGGACCTCTGGTGAGCTGCTGTCCTGTGAGAGTGTGAAAAGAACCCCCACACAAGCACTGAGGTGTTTGGGTGAACTAATGGCCCCCTGGTAGCGATAGAGTGCCCCCAGCAGCAGGGCATGTCCGGTCCGCAAGACAGCCTCCCTTACTGACTTCAACCTACAGAAATAAACATATCACCTTTATGTGCCTTCTTTACTGGTTCAGAAATCTGGAGCCTTAGACGATTTGGGATGCCATTATGAAGTCATTCAAAACCCTTGTTTTTGACCATTTTAATGGTCTTGTTCATTGAATGATTCTTGGTTATTATTGGTTTGTTTGTGTGTCTTGGCAGGAAAGTGCTAGCCGAACTAACCAAGTAAAATCTGGATCATAAAAACTGTGCAACAGACAAAATGTGTTATAAGAGTATCATAGTACACACATCTCTCTGCAAAAGAGATCATGGAGACATATTAATTATTCACTATCTAAAATAATCATATTGCTCATGCCTAGTTGTATGTAACATTTACAAAATTTATGCCTGTATAACTGGAGCAACTCACAGAAGCATAGAAGTGTCTCTATCAAGAGCAAGTACAAATAAGTCAGTGTCTAAGAAGACAATCATAAGAAAACTGATACAAAACACACAAGTCAAGGGATCCCTTATTTATTGTTTGAATTTGTGCTGATTTAAGTGGTTGGTGAAGAAAGAGATGATAGAAGATAGAACAGAGAAATGTGTTGATGTATGTCTTCCTTGAATCTTGAGAGATAGTGAGAGATTGTACTAGAAGTTTGAAAAACATGATACAGAGTGGGTTTAAGAAATATAACAAGATACGGATGATTCCAACAACACTTACTTATCAAAGCTCATCAAGCTGAGGGAGACTGTTACATTGTGGTCACCAACAACCTGTGCAAATCGGCCTAAACCCTCAGCAGCCACACAGCGCAGTAGAAGGTTCGAGCTCTCCAGTGCTCCCAATAGGAGAGTGAGAGCTGGCTTCTGCACCTTCTCTGGACCAAGTGATACATTAGCCAATGCCAAACACTGGAGAAAGAGACAAACAGAGTTTACATACATTAGGAGTGTAAAAGCAGGCAAACATCTAACTTCCAACAAATATACTTTTATAATGTGTTAGCATATGCTAAAATATGATTAAATGGGTGGCAGTTGTAATGTCAACACAATTTACAACCTAATTCTGAGCTACAAGCATATCTACTGTGTATATAAAACATATACACACTCTTGGAGAAAAAAAATAACTAAAAACTAAAAATAAATATCAAGTGTAATAGAGTAATAGATAAGAGTTAAATCTAAAGGTAGGGGTCAACTTCCATTTAAAACAACTGGATCTGATCAAGAACCTATATGTCACGTCACATGAGGAGGCTGAACGCCAGAAAGAGCCCTCTCCCGAATTCTAATCACGCACTTCCGGTTCCCACACACATAAAAGAGACATGCTCACTTCATTCAACATGAAGTATCAATCATGTGTGTTCATACCAAGTCTTGCTCTTCATTCTTATCTGTGGATACTGTGTTTGACCTAGTTTTGTGACCTCGTTCTTGTGATTTTTGCCTAGCGATTTGGATTTGTCTCTGCTTCTCTGATTTCCTGGTTTGCTTCATTTTTTGACCACATTTTTGCCTGCTGTGATTGTTCAATAAATCTGCTTATGGATTCCAACACTTCCGCCTCCGGTGCCTCCGATACTTCAGCGCCTACGAGTCCAGCGGATTTACAAGCCATCATTATTAGTCAAGGCGTGATTATCTGTTCTTATCAGGAGCAAGTCGCAGTGCTTCAGAATGCTAATCATCAGCCTCAGTCTGCAGCTCTCACAGCTTCCACAGCTCCAGCAATTCCCACCCCGACATCACGCGAAGCACCATGCAAGGTGCTACCGGAGAAATTGGACGGTTCTGCCGAACGCTGTTGTGGCTTCCTTCGGCAGTGTGATAACTACTTCGTGCATCAGCAGGATCTCTACGGTCATTCTCTCTTTGCTTACTGGAAAGGCACTCGAATGGGCTTCCGCCATATGGGATAGCGACCCACAAGTGAAAACCTCAGCTAATTACTTTGCTAGTCTGCTGTGTGAGGTATTTGAATACCCAGAGGGTGGGAAGGACATTTTGGTTCAGCTCTTGGAACTGCGTCAAGGTAATCAGTCAGCTGAAGATTACGCTTTTAAGTTCCGCACCCAGTGCAATCTGGGTGGAATGAAACATCTCTGCTAGCGGTGTTCAGGGAAGGCCTACACCCCGCATTATAAACTGACATGGTATGCAGGGACGACAACATGACCCTCTCTCAGTTCATTACCACAGCGATTCGTCTGGATAATCCGAGACGCCAACACCAGCATAACCTACGCGCTCACTTTCAACCAAGTCACCACTTCAATGCCCCTGACCCACGAGAGAGTAGCGGTGAGCCCAAGCAACTAGGCCATACCTGCGTATCTGAAGCAGAGCGCCAGCGGTGTATTCAACAACGACTCTGCTACTACTGCACACAACCCAGCCACCAGGTGTACCGATGCCCCAAACATCCTTCCAAACCCCAGGTTAGCACAAGTAGTCTTATGTTCAGCGTGACTCTACCTGCTATGATATGCCATGTTCCTGATACTGTGCCTGTCTCAGCGCTCATAGATTCCAGGACAGCCGTCAACCTCATCGACCAAGATCTTGTTGAGAACTTAAGTCTCCCACCATACTCTGCACTCCACCGCTACAAGTGACGGCCGTCAATGATCAACCTATAGGAGGAGGATATCTCACTCGTTACAAACTCACCTTCTACCTCATTCTAGTTACAGACCAAGATGGCGGCGCATGCACAATGCATGGCTCAGCGTCTCACCAGTTTTTGCATTTTGGCAGTTATTTTTTTATTCCTTGCCAATTTGTTCACTCAGAACAGCTTTGCTTTAACATCCTACAGCAGGCAAGAACCTTTTGACATTGGATTACGCCATTCTGTTACTTCTATCGCCGATCTCCGACTCATCCCAGAGATCTCCAGAACACCGGAGGCTACTCGCTCTGCCCGGCTGGGTGGAAGTGCTCGCAGGCAGCGTCGAGACCATAAACAAAGGCGGGGGGAGTGTGGCGGGCTAAGGACTAAGCTAAAGCTTACGCCGCATCGGCTCTCTTTACCCAGCATTTTCCTCGGTAATGTTCGGTCACTGGGCAACAAAATGGACAAGCTACGACTGCACATCTTCAGCAATAAGAGGATTATGGACTCAAACATCATGATTTTCACAGAAACATGGTTGAATAGTGGCATTCTAGATAGCGATATTGAGCTAGCCGAACACTATGTTTTCCGGGCAAACAGGACGGCAGAGGACACCAGTAAGACCAGAGGTGGAGGGCTGTGCATTTATATAAACAAAGCTTGGTGTACAGACTCTGTTATCACTAGGAGACACTGCTCACCTAACCTGGAATTTATTATGGTTAAGTGTAGACCCTTTTATCTGCCCAGAGAATTCACATCAACCATTGTTACTGCTGTGTACATTCCACCAGATGCTAATGCCAAGCTTGCAATGAAAGAACTACATGCAGCCATTAGCACACAACAGTCAAGTCATCCAGATGCTGCTTTTATTGTTGTGGGTGACTTTAACCACTCCAGCTTAAAAACAGTGCTCCCTAGATTTCACCAGCACGCTTCCTTCCACACCAGAAGAAATAAAACCTTGAACCATGTTTATTCCAACATACCCGGAGCTTACAAGGCTACCCCCCTCCCCCACCTGGGACAATCGGATCACCTCTCTTTGTTCCTCTACCCCGCATACTTATCACTCATCCAATGTTTGGGGCCAACAGTAAAGACAATCAAAGTGTGGCCAGTGGGGGCAGACACTGAACTTTAGGACCAGTTTCAACACATCGACTGGAGCATGTTTGTCACTCAGGCGACCTGTGGTTCCCACTTAGATATTGAAGGTTACGATTCCTCTATACTGGATTACATTAACACCACGACAGACAGTGTCACCACCCAGAAACAGATCACCATGTACCCAAATCTGAAGCCTTGGATGAACAAAGAGGTTCGCCTCTTACTGAAGGCCTGCAACACTGCCTTTAGATCTGGTGATGCACAGGCCTACAGTACAGCCAGGGCCAATTTGAAGCGGGGCATTAAGATGGCCAAGTACTGCTACAAGCTGAGTACTGAAGAACACTTCTCCAACTCCAATCCCCAGCAGATGTGGCAGGGCATTCAGGCCATTAGCAACTACAGGCCCATCAACCCTTCACCCCTGTCTACTGATATCTCCTTTCACAATGAGCTAAACAACTTCTATGCTCGCTTTGAAAGGGATAATCTGGAGCCAGCAATCAAAATCGAGCTCCCGGCAGACTTCCAGCCACTCACACTCTCCACTAATGATGTCAGTGCAGTACTAAGCAGGATCAATGCACAGAAAGCGGCAGGGCCTGACGGTATCCCAGAGCGCGTCCTCAGAGCATGTGCTGGGGAGCTGGCGGGGGTCCTAACGGACTTATTCAATCTGTCTCTAGCCCAAGCTATTGTGCCCACCTGCCTTAAGACCACCTCCATTGTGCCTGTACCAAAAAACTCCACTGCATCCTGCCTTAATGACTACCGCCCAGTAGCGCTCACCCCCATCATCACTAAGTGTTTTTGAGCAGCTGGTCCTGGCACACCTCAAAACCTGTCTTCCTGCCACCTTGACCCTCATCAATTTGCTTGTTTCCACATTCCACTACACAGTTTCCACAGCGCTGCCCTCAGTCCTCTCTCACATGGACAATAAAGACACCTATGCCAGAATGCTTTTCCTGGACTTTAGTTCAGCGTTTAACACTGTCATCCCTTCCAAGTTATTCACCAAACTTGGAGACCTGGGCATCAACGCATCACTATGCAACTGGCTCCTGGACTTTCTAACCAACAGGCCCCAGCATGTTCGGATAGATCGCCAATGCTCTTCCACCCTCATCCTTGGCACCAGAGTACCACAAGGCTGTGTGCTGAGTCCCTTCCTCTACCCTCTCTTCACCTATGACTGCAAGCCTGTACATAGTTCCAACACAATTATCAAGTTTACAGATGACACCACGGTGATTGGACTCAAAGACAACAATGAGTCAGCTTATAGAGAGGAGGTAGACCGTCTAGCTGAGTGGTGCGCTGGCAACAACCTGCTGCTCAACACTACGAAGACCAAGGAGCTCATAGTGGACTTCAGGAAGGAGAAAGGTGACACACACACCCATTCATATCAATGGAGAGGTGGTGGACCGTGTCACTAGCTTCAAATTCCTGGGTATCCACATCTCCGAGGATCTCTCCTGGACTACCAACAGCTCCAGTCTGGTCAAGAAGGCTCACCAGCGCCTCTTCTTCCTGAGGGCTCTGAGGAAGAACCATCTCTCTTCAGACATCCTGGTGAACTTCTACCGTTGCACCATCGAGAGCATCCTGACCGGCTGTATCACTGTCTTGTATGGGAACTGCACTGTGTCAGCCTGGAAAGCGCTGCAGAGGGTGGTGAAAACTGCACAACGCATCGTAGGAGTTCCACTTCCTAAGATCGAGAACATTTACAGGAAGCGTTGTCTCAGCAGAGCACGTAAAATCATTAAGGACTTTTATCACCCTGTCAATAGACTCTTTGTCCTCCTGCCTTCTGGGAAGCGCTACAGGAGCCTCCAGACCAAGACCAACAGGTTTAGGAACAGCTTTTTCCCCACAGGTGTTTCTTTGCTGAACTCTGCCTCCACCCGATCACACACACATTGACTGAACACATTATTATCAGTGTATATAACCTTTTTCTGTATATAACCCTTTCTGTGTACATTTTACATATGTGTACAGTTTACATATGCAAATTATTTATCATAGTATACAACATCTTCCTCATTGCATACATCTAAATCATTGCACTCATTGTACATAACTCCTTCTCTGTATACTGTTTACATATTTAATTATTATCATGGTATACAATACCTTCTTTATTGCACCACCTATAATCATTTGCTCATTTGCACTCATTGCATTTACCTCTCTCTGTATACTGTTTAGATACTGTTATATATGCAAATTATTTATATATTTTTATATATTGTTTATATATGCAAATTATTTATTGCTTATATACTTATTATATATGCTAATTATTTGCACTGCGAAAATGCACTTCTGGTTAGATGCTGAACTGTATTTCGTTGCCTTGTACCCACATGTGCAGTGACAATAAAGTTGAATCTAATCTAATCTAATCTAATCTAATCTAATCTAATCTAATCTAATCTAATCTAATCTAATCTAATATCTTCTTCCACCAACCCTTCTTGGGCCATCTTGGGCCTTCCATGGCTACAGCGTCATGACCCTGTGATCTCATGGAGGGAAGGAGAACTCAAGAGCTGGTCTCCTCAGTGCATCCAAACCTGCTTTCACAGTTCCATGCCACGACCATGCCTACAACCTCCATCGAAAGTCCCACAACCATTGAAACCACTTCTCTGCCCAGGGAATACAAAGACTTGAGGGAGGTGTTCAGCAAAGAGAGAGCCACCCATCTTCCACCTCATCGCCCCTAGGACTGTGCTATCGACCTTTTACCCAACGCTATGCCACTCAAGAGCCGGATCTACCCGTTATCCCTACCAGAGACCCAGGCCATGGAGGAATATGTAGAGGAAGCTCTCGCTGCAGGTTACATCCGTCCCTCCACCTCACCAGCAGCAGCGGGCTTCTTCTTTGTTGAAAAGAAAGATGGCAGCCTCCGCCCATGCATCAATTACAGGGGCCTTAACACAATTACTTTTCGTTATCCATATCCCATTACAACCTGATCAGGATCAAGGAGGGGGACGAATGGAAAATGGCCTTTCACACCAGTAATGGACACTACGAGTAGCTTGTCATGCCATACGGACTAACTAATGCCCCGGCAGTTTTCCAGTCCCTCATTAACGAGATCTTTCATGATGTGCTCAATTGCTATGTTATTGCTTATATCGACTACATATTGATTTACTCAGATTCCCTTGAAACCCACATCCAACACGTCCGTGATGTGCTACAGCTCCTACTGCAGAAACGCCTCTTCCTAAAGCTGGAGAAATGTGAATTTCACCGACGTACCATGACTTTCCTGGGGTATGTTCTGTCCTCCACAGGGGTGGAGATGGATCTAGCCAAGGTCAAAGCAGTCACGGAGTGGCCCGAACCAGCCATTATCAAGGAATTACAACGCTTTCTGGAGTTCGCCAACTTCTACAGACAGTTCATCAGGAACTACAGCAAAATAGCCAGTCCCCTAACATCACTTCTTAAGAACAAACCCAAGAAACTTAGTTGGACTGACTCTGTCCGAGAAGCATTCAATAAACTGAAAAACAGCTTCACCACAGCCCCTGTTCTTCGTCATCCTGACCCTGACCTCCCATTTGTGCTGGAGGTCGACGCTTCAAGCTGTGGTATCGGGCCGGTGCTCTCTCAATGTCACAGGACCCCTGGTAAGCTACACCCCTGTGCCTTTTACTCAAGGAAGCTGACCACGGCAGAGACAAACTATGATGTGGGTAACAGAGAATTATTAGCTATGAAGGAGTCTCTTGAGGAATGGCGTCACTGGTTAGAGGGAGATCGTCACCCTTTCCTGATCCTCACTGATCACCGCAACCTAGAATATCTTCGGGGGGCAAAACGACTGAATCCTGGCCAAGCAAGATGGGCTATGTTCTTCTCCAGGTTCTAGTTCACAGTTACCTACTGTCCAGGTTCTAAGAACAGCAAAGCAGGCGCTCTCTCAAGACAACAAGTAGCCAAAAACATCATTACTCACCCAGAACCAATTCTTCCATCCACAGTTATCCTGGCACCAATACAGTGGAACCTGGTAGAGGAGATCCAACACCCCCATGTAAAAGACCCTCCTCCAGCCTCGTGTCCTCCTTCCAAGCTTTATGTCCCGTTGTCATACAGTGTTATACAGTGGACTCACAAATCCCCCAGTTCGGGTCACCCAGGTATTCAGCGTAAAGCACAATTGGTGGGACAAAGATTCTGGTGGCCATCTAGCTTCCAAGACATCAAAGAATACATTGAGTGCTGTGACACGTGCGCTCAAGTTCGCACCAGCCGACAGTTACCGGAGGGACTGCTGCAACCCCTAGCCATTGGCCGACCTCCCGGAGTCAAGGGGCTTTACCACTATCCCTGTTATCATTGACCGATTCTCCAAGGCGTGTAAACCGATTCCCCTCAAGGGTCTTCCCACAGCAATGGAAACTGCCATGGCAATATTTGATTATGTCTTCCAGGACTTTGGGCTACCGGAGGATATTGTGTCTGACTGGGGAACGCAATTCACTTCTCAAGTATGGCGAGCCTTCTGCAGCAGACTGGGAATTAATGTGAGCCTCACATCCAGTTACCACCCCCAATGTAATGGACACGTAGAAAGGCTTAATCAGGAAATAGGCAGATTCCTGGGAACGAGCACATGTTCATCTTCAAAGGACAGTCCAGAGACAGAGCGCCCAGGCCAACCGACACAAATACCAACACCCCATGTACAGGGTAGGACAGCTGGTTTGGCTTTCCACAAAGAACTTGAAACTACGTCTCCCCTGCCATAAGCTTAGCCCAAGATTCATCGGTCCTTTCAAAATTACACGTCAGGTAAATCCCGCCACCTACCACCTTCAGCTCCCTTCCACTTACCACATTTCACCCTCGTTTCATGCTTCGCTTCTTAAAACTTATCACGGAAAACGCCCAGACTCCTCTTTGGTCCTCGAACCTCCTCCCCTACTGGACATTGATGGGGCACCCACATAAAAGGTGAATGCTCTCTTGAACTCACGCAGAGTCAGGAATTGGCTACAGTACTTGGTGGACTGGGAGGGTTACGGCCCAGAGGAGCGCTCTTGGGTTGATGCCTCAGACGTTCTGGACCCCTCACTGATAGAGGAGTTCCATCACACCCATCCTGATAAGCCCGCTCCCCGTCCGAGAGGTCGGCCATGTCGTCAAACACTGGGAGGTATTCCTAGAGGGGGAGGCTCCGTCACATCACACAGAGAGGCTGAATGCCAGAGAGAGGCCTCTCCCGAATGCTAATCACACACTTCCAGTTCCCACACACATAAAAGAGACATGCTCACTTCATTCAACGTGAAGTATCGATCACTTGTGTTCATACCAAGCCTGACATCGTTCTTGTGATTTTTGCCTAGAGATTTGGATTTGTCTCCGCTTCACTGATTTCCTGATTTGACCAGTTTTGCTTCGTTTTTTTGACCACGTTTTTGCCTGCTGTGATTGTTCAATAAATCTGCTTATGGATTCCAACACTTCCGCCTTCCTTACACTATGCTAAAGTTTGAAATTGAGGGAAGAATAACACTCATAATGGTAGACATTGTAGCCACCTACACAAGTGTAAGTCCAAGTTATGTTTCAAGGGGGTAGTAATTAGTGACAATGTGCAAACTCTAGTATTGGAGGTTCAGGATAGGAACCTCAAAAAGATGAGTTGTTAATAGAAATGTAAAAACATGTTATGGTCTCAACACTGATGTAGGCCTGGTTGAAGCAGCCAGTCCTGTTAGAGTACAGGTCCACACTAATGATCTCCTACCATGCAGATCTTAATATCCTTTGAATCCCAAAGCAGAGTCTGGTATTTGGAAAATTTCTGAAGGCCTAGTACTAACTGAAACAGAGAGCTACTGTAATACCCATATCTTGCCTCTGATTAATGCAAATAAATAAAATGGCACTTAGAACATAATCTACATGCAGTTATTGGCACAGTAGCAGATTAGTCTAGCAGAGGTTCTTAATCTACAGATGCTGTTGACTAATGTTCCTCCAGATATCAAATACTTCACAGTGATGAACCTCTGATCTGCTGTTTTTTAGCATACCACTAGCAGAAGAAATTAGACACATGTTGACCTTTACTAATACTGACAAACAGTATATTTACACCAGAATGTCACAAGGCTTTGAGCTCTCACCCAATGTATTTAATCAGATGCTTAAGGCAGATCTTGAAGACCCATCATTGCATAGTTTAGTCTTGCAATATAAGGATGATACATTGACTCATTTTTCTCTAGACCAATGCCATCAGGATTCAATTGACTAAATTAGCTCAAGGAGGTCTCATAAGGCCTCCAAAAGTAAGTTGCAGACCAAGTCTTACACATAAGACCAATCCATATTTGTTTGATGCAAAAGCAGTACTTATCTCCCTAAGCATATCATATCCATAGTCATGCATGGTAGGAGCAGTATCATGCTATGGGGCTTCTTCTCTTCAGATGGGACTAGGGCTTTAGCCAAAATAAGGAAAGTATGGATAGCTCTAAATATCAATCTATTTTGGCATAAAAGATGCATGCCCCTATACATTTTCACCTTCCAGCACAATAACAAACAAATCCTATCAAAAACCTTCGGAATGATTTGAAGAGGGCTGTGCACAGGAGAGTCTCTTGCAATTGGATAAACTGTTGCCAATTTTTGCAAGTAAAATTTTAGTAAGAGTAAAAAAAAAGGTCAATCAAAATACCAAGTTGGTAGCCACAAAGACTAAATGTGATATTACAAGTAAAGGAAATGTGCTCACTTCCGTAAGAAGCTTTTAAAGACGTGTCCCTAAAACATTTCCACTGTATTTCACAGGTAGGAAAAGATCTGATATGATTTTGGTCATTTCACAAAATCCATTTTACCAGAAGCATGTAGAATTTTTTATCCACTGTATGAGAGGCTTAACATGCAATTCATTCATAACCTATCATATGTGGATTAAAAATCATACTCAAGTTGTAGGTATTTACATCATTTAGAGCATTAATACACTAAGCCAAATATATATGGACATGTATTCAAAAAAGTGTGGCATGATTATGGAGTTTGCTCCCCATTTGCTGCTATAACACCCTATACTCTTCTGGCAAGGCTTTGCTCATAATTTTGGGATGCTGCTGTGAAGGTTTGTACTTTCATCTTTGCAGCAGAAGTTTGGGGAAACCCCACATACTTTTGTCCACATATTGTATGTAATGAGTGAAAGTTAATCATATACTGATGATATTACATAGACATTGTTTCACACTAAGAAACAATTCAGAAACTGAGCAAATGGAACTGTGTATTGTACATTATTATGTCACTCATGTCTAACATGGTGAGTGAAAAAGAGTGTGAAATTAAGTACACTGGTTGCCAGCTTACCTTCAGACTGCTGCAAAAAGCAGCTGTTACATGTATTTGGACCATCTTTTGCCGAGTGCCCTTCAGCTGCCTCAAACACTCACAGAACTGCTCCAGGACCTGAACCCTGGAAGTGGAGATTGATAAGTGCTATAGGAGCAAAGCTATCTCACACACTAGCAAATCTAATCCCAGCCCGAAGCAACATGGAGAAACCCGCATTGCAATTGGAAACTGGGTGTCAGTGATCAGGTTCCTGTAATTAAAGAAAATGTTTGTTTTTAAACCTATATTTGTTTATTTTATTTTTTATTTTACTTATTTTATTAAACTGCAATGTCTTTCAACAATAACATTCAGGAAAATGGAGGTTATCCAGTCTAGTAAAGTAACCACCATTTGCAGCAGTTTCTAAAAGAAGCAGATGAATCTACTAAAATACTTGAATAACTTTAATTAGCTAAATTTAGCTTGCCTCAGGGGCCTATTAAACCAGTTTAATGCAGATTCTCTCCCTTCATTTCAGTGTAAACTCTGGGTAATAAACCAGAGCTGCATCACAAGATCAAAGATGCTAAGTAGGACATGCAACCACAGATAAAAGAAAAAATTATTTTCAGGAACTTGGAATTATGGTTTTCACCTCTGATGGATTGGCAAATGGAGAAAAATTACTCCAAACAGCTGGACTGAATTAATGGTGAGAGCATCAGCTGGGGGAAGGGGTGTGGGTGCCTCCTGAGATTTCTCACATATGGTGAAAGGATCGTACTCTAATGTTCCTCCTCCCATCCTGCCTCCAGGTAGCTGTGGAAAGACAACATAAAATTGCAACTAGGTGTATATGAAATTCACAGAAGGATAACTATAAACAGTCTTTAGAACATCATCAAGTATAAAAATTATTAAAACTTAACAGGTTAAGAGGTTGCCCTTTGTCTTCAGTAGTTTGTGAATCAATGAATCTATTATGTTTCTATTTTTTTTTCAACTTAAAAGACTACAGTTCAGTCTTCAGTCTTCTTTTTTCCTAATAGTTCAAAAAATCAAGGCTAATGAATTATCAGATCATATTTCCCCTAAACCTTATTACTGACAGTCATCCCAAAGCAAAATCAACCACTATAAGAGGGAAATGTGCATCTTTCCTTTCCCCTTGTGAATTGTCTTTTCTGCCTGGCAGATTTTGTATGTGTTTGATCTAAAACGGCTCTAAGCGTAGTAAAGGATCAAACCTTGGAAATGCAATTGGGAGGCCAGTGTTGATAGTACCTTAGAAACAACAGAAAATCTTCAGTTCATCAGTAATATCAGGCCCAAAGTGTTCCGAGGAAACATTAACCACAACATTACACCAACTCTATCAGGCTGGATTGTTGAAACCAGGCAGATTGGGTCCATGGATTCATGCTACCACTGTCAAATTCTGACCCTACCATCTGTGTGCCTCGAGCAGAAATCGAGATTCTACAGACCAGTCTTCAACTGTCTTGTTATAGTGAGCATTTACCCACCGCAGCCTCAGCTTTCTGATCATGCTGACAGACGTGGAACCTGATATTCAAAACAGGGTCTCCAAAATCATTGATGACATTTTCCCCCCCATTCTGATGGTGAACATTACCCAAAGCTGCTGTTTCTGCATGATATTACTGCTACCACACTTTTGGGTGATTAGATAATCGCAAAATTAAGGGAAAACTTAAATCACACAATGAAATAATAAATCTACATTGTGAAAAATATACATTGTGTAATTTGGTGAGATAAAAAATGATATGACAATGGTCAATGGAAACCTCACATGCAAATCAGTGGATTTAGTTCTTGTCACCTACTGCCTTTTTCCTCACCAGAGGAGTGGCTTTGTTGGGCCTGGTTGGTGCTTCACACTGTGCTTTACAGACGTAAAAAAAAAAAAAAACGTCATGAGGATGATGCATTCTTCAGATGAGCTTTTCTCCTTTTCTCATTCTGGTATTCAAAGTTGCTTTTTGTCTCACCTATTCACAGAAAGTTGGTCCAGAACAGTACTTTTTAAAATATTTTGGCAAACACTGGCATTCCCATTTTGGAGACTTACTAATGCTTTTTCATCTTCGTACACCCACCTAAGTGTGGAACAGCAGAGCAGCCAATTATTCAATTTCCTTAAATTCTTTAAAAAAACGGGGCCCCACATTATCAAAGTGAATAGAATTTTTTTTTACCATCTTAAAACTGTAATTTGAGCTCATATTCAAAATTTAATTGCAATTCCAATATTTTTGCCAGACCCCCACACACAAAATACATACAGTCGAAGTTTCATGCTTTGTGAAGGTGTATTCCTGAACTGGGTTTGTAAAACACTACTCTAAATCTCTGAAGATGAATAATAATTATTATGCTTGGATAATGATAATTGGGTAGAGGCTGACCTGCCCCTCGATGTAGTGCTGGTCCATGTCATGTAGACCTGGCCCCAGCAAAGAAAGGTCCGGGCTATGGCATAGCGGCCACAGCAGGTTGACCTCAGCACATGATGTGGTCACCGGATCTGTGAGATCTTTCACCAGTTGTTTCAACACAGTGTCAAAACTCTCTGTTCCAAATAAACCCAACAATTGACAATTACCACCAGAGATATAAAAACATCAGTCTGAAAAAGTAACAAAAATAAACTGTTTTGGAACCTTGAAGCCCTGATCACAGCTCCTTATCACAGTCACAGCTTATTTATTACATATTTACATTTACATTTCTGGCATTTGGCAGACGCTCTTATCTAGAGTGACATACAAAAGTGCTTTAAGTCACTATCATTGAAAACATTAACACTGGTTCAATAGGTCACAGACTTAGGATACCATTCGCCTTTTTTTTTAAAACCATAAACAGTGAAAGGTAAGAGCTAGTTTAAATGCCTCAGGAAAAGGTAGGTCTTAAGATGTCGTTTGAAGACAGTCAGAGACTCTGCTGTGCGGACATCTAGGGGAAGTTCATTCCACCACTTCGTTGCCAGAACAGAGAAGAGTCTAGATGAATACCTACCTTTTACCCTGAGAGATGGTGGGACCAGTCGTGCAGTGCTAGTGGATCGGAGGGAGCGAGGAGTGCAAGGAGTAATAAGATCTTTGAGGTAAGATGGTGCTGGTCCATTCTTGGCTTTGTAGGCAAGCATCAGTGTTTTGAATCTGATGCGTGCAGCTACCGGAAGCCAGTGGAGGGAACGCAGCAGTGGGGTGGTGTGGGAGAACTTAGGCAGGTTGAATACAAGCCGTGCAGCTGCATGCTACATATTTTTGATGAAATGGACATCTTAATGAAAAGCTTGTCTTACAATAGAAACTAGCTTATATTTATTGTTGTTATTGTGTTTGCATAGACGAGACAGCTACATTTTGTTGTTCATTAACAGATAGGGGAAGAAATAATTTTGAAAATATACACTATATTGCCAAAAGTATTTGCTCACCCATCCAAATAATCAGAATCAGAATCAGATTCCAATCACTTCCATGGCCACAGCTGTATAAAACCAAGCACCTAGGCATGCAGACTGTTTTTACAAACATTTGTGAAAGAATGGGTCGCTCTCAGGAGCTCAGTGAATTCCAGCGTGGAACTGTGATAGGATGCCACCTGTGCAACAAATCCAGTCGTGAAATTTCCTCGCTCCTAAATATTCCACAGTCAACTGTCAGCTGTATTATAAGAACGTTGAAGTGTTTGGGAACGACAGCAACTCAGCCACGAAGTGGTAGGCCACGTAAACTGACGGAGTGGGGTCACCGGATGCTGAGGCACATAGTGCGAAGAGGTCGCCAACTTTCTGCAGAGTCAATCGCTACAGACCTCCAAACTTCATGTGGCCTTCAGATTAGCTCAAGAACAGTGCGCAGAGAGCTTCATGGAATGGGTTTCCATGGCCGAGCAGCTGCATCCAAGCCATACATCACCAAGTGCAATGCAAAGCGTCGGATGCAGTGGTGTAAAGCACGCCGCCACTGGACTCTAGAGCAGTGGAGACGCGTTCTCTGGAGTGACGAATCGTGCTTCTCCATCTGGCAATCTGATGGACGAGTCTGGGTTTGGTGGTTGCGAGGACTTGTCTGACTGTATTGTGCCAAGTGTAAAGTTTGGTGGAGGGGGGATTATGGTGTGGGGTTGTTTTTCAGGAGCTGGGCTTGGCCCCTTAGTTCCAGTGAAAGGAACTCTGAATGCTTCAGCATACCAAGACATTTTGGACAATTCCATGCTCCCAACTTTGTGGGAACAGTTTGGAGCTGGCCCCTTCCTCTTCCAACATGACTGTGCACCAGTGCACAAAGCAAGGTCCATAAAGACATGGATGACAGAGTCTGGTGTGGATGAACTTGACTGGCCTGCACAGAGTCCTGACCTCAACCCGATAGAACACCTTTGGGATGAATTACAGTGGAGACTGAGAGCCAGGCCTTCTCGTCCAACATCAGTGTGTGACCTCACAAATGCGCTTCTGGAAGAATGGTCAAAAATTCCCATAAACACACTCCTAAACCTTGTGGACAGCCTTCCCAGAAGAGTTGAAGCTGTTATAGCTGCAAAGGGTGGACCGACGTCATATTGAACCCTATGGATTAGGAATGGGATGTCACTTAAGTTCATATGTGAGTCAAGGCAGGTGAGCGTGAGCGTGAGCTTTTGGCAATATAGTGTATATTGTGCGCCAAGTTGCATTATCAAGTTTCTTCTATTCTGAAGTCACTGCAGATGTACCTTACTTTACTTCCACTCAAGTGAATATAAAGAGTGGTGTACTTTTTAAAGCTTTTCATTAAGATTCTTATTATAGCCAATGAATCTTAGGTCTTAAAAGGAGTTTTTAAAAATGCATTCTTTGAGCATGTGACTATTCCTTAAACCCTGATTCTGTTTCTGGAGTATATGATATGATATGATATATGATATGATATGAGATATGATATGATATGATATATGATATACTCACAATCTGATTTTACTAATCTACTAAAGAACAAGCTTTAATCTAGGGTGAACTGTGCAAGATCAACGGAAAACACCAAAATGTGAATCTGAAAAACACTACTTTTAGCCATTTCCCATAGTTAAAACTGCAGAGCTCTGTACACTATTCAGCAGTTTTATTAATTTATTTTATTTTATCATTTTAACAGGACAGTTCTCACAGAGAGCTTACCTTCATAGGTTTTAGGTGGCAACAGTGCAAAAACCTCATACACTCTCATTTGGAAAACAAACACAGCATTTTTGATCTGTTTCCCGTAGGATTTCATTAGAGAAGGTAACCTTTATGACAAAGAAACAGAAAAGAAACAGTTATTTCTAAAAAAAAAAAAAAAAAAAAAAGCATTATGACATTTAATGGAATTATTTGAAAATGAAAAAGTATTTGACCCGTTTCTGTTTTAAGCAAAACATATGGACAGATTGCTTATCTAACACCTGTGTGAAACAAATAAATTAACCCAGCAAAAGAAGGCAGTGCAACACCATAAACGACATTACTTAGGGATTCCATTTGCTCAAAAAACATTTAAGGCCCTGGCACCCCATAAAAGCAAGAAGTTTTCCATTTTTCTCAGGTCAGAGCCTGACCCAGGATTCACAGCAGTATAGGACAGTAGTGATACAGCATTATAGACACTAACTATGTGTGCAGATCAAGGTAGTTGAAAAAACCTTTTATCTGAGAGTATTTAGAGTCTGCAGAGCCTTGTTATATCCAGTTGTGGATTTCGTGGTCGATGTTACAGCCCTCAGAAAGCATACTGCCTAGGGATGGATTTTAAAGGATTTATTTTATATAAAGCATGGAACTATTGTGAGTGGACAGTGTTCTACAGTGAAAACAGGAATAGTGGGTGTGGGGCTAGACCTCCATTTGCATATCTCATCAGTTTTGGTAGTCTTGACTATTGACAAACCCAGACTGCTTTAGGCCTTTACAGTCATGGCAAGGATGGTTTGCAGGTCTTCTGGGGTGAGAACCACAAACATGCAGTCATCAGCAAACTCAAGGACCTGCACTGCTGAGGCCTTGGTGGTTGCTTGGAACCTTTGGTTATTAAAAAGGTTTCCGTACAGCCTAAAATCAACAGTGAGCCTATTAAAGCTTTGCAGCTTGTCAGGGTGAAGCTTTGTAACACATAGGAGAAAGATGTTGAAGACCACTGGTGCCAACACAAACCCGTTTCTTAGCCCAGTGCATATTTTAAAAGGCACCAATTCCTGTCCCCTTATGGTCACAAGAGACATCTTGTCGTGACAGTAGCTCTCAATTTACAGTTTCCAAATGCTTTGGAGAGATTAACAAATGCCTTGAAACTTTCGGTTAGTCAGCATTAATTTTTCAGCAATTTGTGCTACAGTAGCTATTCTGAGGGATCAGACCAGATGGGCTAGCACTCCCCATGCACATCAGTTCTCCTTGAATTGTGAATGCTTACATTTTGTCCCAAGGTAATGAGATATAATTTAAATTGTAATGTAAATTTAATGTAATGAGATGATAATAATAATTTAATTTAATTAACAATAATTTAAATTGATTGATGTTATACACTTCACCTGTGAGTGGTAAAGGAAAAATGAGCAAGCGTAAGCATATGAGTGAGTTTGACAAGGGACAAATTGTGATGGCTAGACTACTGGATGAGAGCATCTGCAAAACTGCAGCTCTTGTGGGGTGTTCCCATCAAAAGTGGTCCAAAGAAGGAACAGTGGGGAACTGATGACAAGGTCATGGATGACCAAGGCTCACTGATGCACATGGGGAGCAAAGGCTGGATCAGGTGGTCTGATCCAACAGACGAACTACTGTTGCTCAAATTGCTGTAGAAGTTAATGCTGGTTCTAAAAGAAAGGTGTCTAGAATATACAATGCATTGCAGTTTGTTGCATATGGGGCTGCATAGTCGCAGACCAGTCAGGGTCCCCACGCTGACCCCTGAGCACGGCCAAAAGTACCAACAATGGGCCGGGTGAGCATCAGAACTGGACCACGGAGCAATGGAAGAAGGTGGCCTGGTCTGATGAATTACATTTTATTTTAAATCACGTGGATGGCCAGGTGCTTGTGCGTCACTCACCAGGGGAACACATGGCACCAGGATGCAATAGATGCAATGTTTTGCTGGGAAATCCTGACATCCATATGGATGTTACTTTGACACGTACCACCTACATAAGCATTGTTGCAGTCTATGTACACCCTTTCATGGAAACGCTATTCCTTGATGGCTGTGGCTTTTTCAGCAGGATAATGCACCGTGCCACAAAGCAAAAATGGTTCAGGAATGGTCTGATGAGCACAACAAAGAGTTAGAGATGTTGACATGGCCTCCAAATTCCCCAGATCTCAATCCAACCGAACATCTGTGGGATGTGCTGGACAAACAAGTCCAATCCACGGAGGTCCCACCTCACAACTTAACAGAACTTAAAGGATCTACTTCTAACATCTTGGTGCCCGATACCACAGCACACCTTTAGGAAGGCCATCTAGTGGAGTCCATGCCTTGATGGGTCAGGGCTGTTTCGGCAGCAAAATGGGGACCGACACAATATTAGGCAGGTGGTCATAATGTTATGCCTGACTGAGATTTTAAATTGTTAATTTTTATCAATTTACAAAACACAAAGTGAGCGAAAAGAAGAAAAATCTAAATCAAATCAATATTTGGTGTAACTACCCTTTGGCTCCAAACCAGCATCAATACTTACACGTGCACATTGTACACTTGAAAAAGTCAGGGACCTTTGTAGGATCAGATTCAGGTGTGTGATTAACCAATTATTACCAAGCAGGTGCTAATGATCAATATCATATTTAGGTTGAAACACAGTCATTACACAACAATGTAATGACAACAATTGTGTATGAGGCTTAAAACTGAGAGAGGATCAGCCAAACTCTTCTACTGAGGTGAGGTTGTGGAAGACAGTTTCATGTCACAGGTCATACACCTTGGCATGACTGAACACACCAACAAAACACATGTTAGTTATACTGCATCAGCGGGGTCTCTCCCAGGCAAAGATTTCAAAGCAAACTGGGGTTTCAAGATGTGCTCTTCAAGCTATTTTTTTTATTGTTCAGGACCGTAGACGCAAGAAAACTTAATGCTGCAGATGAAAGACAGATCAAGAAACCAATGGGATCCAGGTACACCCATCTACTGTCTGGGGAAGTCTTCCCAGAAGTTGTCTTCCTGGAAGAATTGTGAGCAAAAAGCCATACCTCTGATGTGGAAACAAGGCTAAGTGACTCAACTATGTAAAAAAAACATAGGAAGTGGGGTGCAAAAAAATAGCAGCAGGTACTGTGGACTGATGAGTCAAAATCTAAAATACTTGGCTGTAGCAGGAGGCAGGTTGTTTCATGAAGGGCTGGAGTGTGGTATAATAATGCATGTCTGGCAACACTGAAGCATGGTGGAGGTAACTTACAAGCCTGGGGCTGCATTTTTGCAAATGGAGTTGGAGATTTTGTCAGGATTAACAGTCTCCTCAACGCTGAGAAATACAGGCAGATAATTATCCATCATGCAATACCATCAGGGAGGTGTCTGACTAGCCACAAATTTATTCTGCAGCAGGACAACCACCCACAAAATACAGCCAATGTTATCTTCAGTGTATAGAACAAGGAATCCTGGAAGTGATGGTTTGGCCCACACAGAGCCCTGATCTCAACATAATCAAATCTATCTGGGATTACATGAAGAGACAGAAGGATTTCAGGCAGGCTACATCCACAGAAAATCTGTGGTTAGTTCTCCAGGGTGTTTGTAACAACCAACCTGCCGAGTTCCTTCAAAAAGTGTGTGCAAAGTGTACCTAGAAGAACTGAAGCTGTTTTGCAGGCAAAGGGTGGTCACACCAAATACTGATTTGATTTGGATTTCTCTTCTGTTCAACTTAAATTTTTGAAAGCATTCTTAGTTTACAACATTATTTTGGAAAAGTTTTAAATAGGTGTGAAAAAATTACATATGTTTATTTATTTATTTTCCCCCCACTATTTGCAGGTTAACAAATGATCACTAATAAGTAAAGAGACTTATACCAACATGAGCAGTCCAGAGCAGTGTGGATTATTTATAAACAGCAACGTTTACAAATTTATAATGCACTCACAGAGTCAGCAGACCCACAGCACATGAGAGAACAGGGTGCAGTTGACCAATGACATCATCGCTGAGGTGCTCTCTGCAGCTGATCACCAGATTCTTCATTGCTAATGGGGAAAAAAGCATGTCCAAAGTTTGAATACAAGATATCTTGTTATTTTCCCACAATACATTCAAAGATTAAAATGCTGAAGACTTATGATGGGCTGCATGTATGTGAGACAGGACATTTTTGAATACCACTTTGGGGTTAAGGTTTAAAGTCACTCACCAAACAGTGCTCCTGCCCGGCCCTCCAGAGCTACCTGCCAGGTAAACGAGTCTCCACGCCTAAGTTCACTCTCCAGCTCTTTCACAGACTGGGGAAAGGCACATTTCCACAGCAACAGCATTCTAGGAAGGTGATGGTTCACTACCATAGGTCCTAAAGAAAGGTTCTGGTGTGAATAGGGCTGTTCATTTTTCTTCACTTATCTGAAAGGTACATTCTAAATGCACAAACAAATTAAACATGTCACCTACAAAACACATAACAGGTATGTGAATAGTCTAAGAATTACAGCACTTTTTTGAGCATTTGAGACATTTGGTTGAATCTGAGCAGATAATATAGCCTTATACACTTTAGAATTAATTCTGCTGCTTTAGCCATCATTCACATCACCAATAAATCCATTTTTATTCTGACAAAATAAATAAATTTATTCATTAAACTGTATATATATATAGACATAGGACTAAATGATAAAGACAATCAGATGCTACTAAAGTAATGCTTGTTCCATGACTCCATGAATAAAATATATGCATGATTACCCAAGGTGTTGAGCGCACTGAGTAGTAGCCAGCCTCCCTGAGTTCGCTGGATGGAGATTTTACTATTCTGGGCAGCAGAGCGCAGTAAATCTTCAGCCAGGCCCATCACAACCTGTTCCCACATAGTTACATTTATTCTTCTATACATGCTGTCAAAATAATACAAAATACAGTGTTTTAAACTTACAAAATAAAATATTAGCATATTTATTGGGACATTTACATACTGTTTATATATACAGTGTGGGAAAAAATTATTTGATCCCCTGCTGATTTTGTACGTTTGCCCACTGACAAAGAAATGATCAGTCTGTAATTTTAATGGCAGGTGTATTTGAACAGTGAGAGGCAGAATAAAACAAACAAAAAAATCCAGAAAAATGCATTTCAGAAAAGTTCTACATTGATTTGCATTTTAATGAGTGAAATAAGTATTTGATCCTCTATCAATCAGAAAGATTTCTGGCTCCCAGGTGTCTTTTATACAGGTAAGGAGCTGAGATTACAGTAGGAGCACTCTCGGGGAGTGCTCTTAATCTCAGCTCGTTACCTGTATGAAAGACACCTGTCCAGAGAAGAAAGCATCTATCAGATTCCAAACTCTCCATCATGGCCAAGACCAAAGAGCTGTCCATGGATGTCAGGGACAAGATTATAGACCTACACAAGGCTGGAATGAGCTACAAGACCATCGCCAAGCAGCTTGGTGAGAAGGTGACAACAGTTGGTGCGATTATTCCCAAATGGAAGAAACACAAAAGGACTGTCAGTCTTCCTCGGTCTGGGGCTCCATGCAAGATCTCACCTCATGGAGTTTCAATGATCATGATAACGGCGAATCAGCCCAGAATTACACTGGAGGATTTTGTCAATGATCTCAAGGCAGCTGGGAGCATAGTCACCAAAAAAACAATTGGTAACACACTACGCCGTGAAAGACTGAAATCCAGTAACGCCCGCAAGGTCCCCCTGCTAAAGAAAGCACATGTACAGGCTCATCTGAAGTTTGCCAGTGAACATCTGAATGATTCAGAGGAGAACTGGGTGAAAGTGTTGTGGTCAAATGAGACCAAAATCCAGCTCTTTGGCATCAACTCAACTCGCCGTGTTTGGAGGAGGAGGAATGCTGCCTATGACTCCAAGAAGACCATCCCCACCGTCAAACATGGAGGTGGAAACATTATGCTTTGGGGGTGTTTTTCTGCTAAGGGGACAGGACAACCGCACCTCATCAAAGGGACGATGGACGGAGCCATGTACCGTCAAATCTGGAGTGAGAACCTCCTTCCCTCAGCCAGGGCATTGAAAATGGGTTGTGGATGAAGGAGTGGGCCCAAATTCCTTGAGATGTGTGCAAACCTGGTGGCCAACTACAAGAAATGTCTGATGTCTGTGATTGCCATCAAGGGTTTGCCACCAAGTACTTTTGCAAAGGGGTCAAATACTTATTTCACTCAATAAAATGCAAATCAATGTATAACTTTTTTTAAATGTGTTTTTCTGGATTTTTTTGTTGTTATTCTGTCTTTCACTGTTCAGATAAACCTACCATTAAAATTACAGACTGATCATTTCTTTGTCAGTGGGCAAACATACAAAATCAGCAGGGGATCAAATAATTTTTTCCCTCACTGTATATATATATATATATATATATATATATATATATATATATATGCAACCCCATATGTACCAAACTGCGATGCACTGTGTATTCAGATAGCATTCTGTCAGAAACAGCCAATTTGTAATGTGCACATTAACTTCAATGACATCCCATTCTTAATCCGTAGGATTAATATGGAGTTGGCCCGCCCTTTGCAGCTATAAGAGCTTCAACTTTTCTGGGTTTAGGAGTGTGTATATGGGAATTTTTGACCATTCCTCTAGAAGCGCATTTGTCAGGCACTGATGTTGGACAAGAACATCTGCTCTAATTTATCCCAAAGATTTTCTTTTGGGTTGAAGTCAGGACTCTGTGCAAGCCAGTCATGTTCCTCCACACCAAACTCGATCATTCATGTCTTTATGGACCTTGCTTTGTGCACTGGTACGCAGTCATGTTGTAACAGGAAGGGGTCATCCCTAAACTGTTCCAAAAAGTTGGGAGCATGAAATTGTCCAAAATATCTTGGTATGCTGAAGCATAAAGAGTTCCTTTCACTGGAACTAAGGGGCCAAGCCCAACCCCTGAAAAACAACCCCACACCATAACGCACCAAGTACCGTTCTCCTGGCAACCACCAAACCCAGACTCAACCATCGGATTGCCAAACAGAGAAGCGTGATTCGTCACTCCAGAGAACACGTGTCTCCTGCAATACCGATTCCATGAAGCTCTCTACACATTGTTCTTGAGCTAATCTTTACTGACTCTGCAGAAAGTTGGGGACTTCTGTGCACTGTGCACCTCAGCATGTGCTGACCCTGCTCTGTAATTTTACATGGCCTATCACTTCATGGCTATGTTACTGTTGTTCCCAATTGCTTCCACTTTGTTATAATACCACTAACAGTTGACCGTGGAATATTTAGTAGTAAGGAAATTTCATGAATGGACTTAATGCACAGGTGGAAACCTAACACGATACCACACTTGAATTCACTGAGCTCCTGAGAGCGACCCATTCTTTCACAAATGTTTGTCGAAGCAGTCTGCATGCCTAGGCGCTTGATTTTATACATCTGTGGCCATGGAAGAGATTGGAACACCTGAATTCAATGATTTGGAGGGGTGTCCTAAATCTTTTGTCAGTATAGTGTATGTATTGTTCACTTTGGAGAAAAATATTGATGGTGGTTTAGACCAGAGGTCTTACACTGATTTTAGGTAACAACCCACACTGTAGTCAGTCCACTGTCAGGTGAGGCAGACCACTGTCAAATAGGTAGACTGATATCACTGTAATAACTCCTCTGAAATCTTCAAACAATTGAAAGATACATTCTACATGCACAAAGAAATTAAAATGTATGTCACCTACAAAACATTAGTAATAATACAGAACTACAGTGGCTTGGAGAGAAGGAACATTTTTTCAACTGTCAGGAATCTACACGAAATAACTCATAATATTTAAGTGGAGGGAAACTTAATAAAGTATGCTAAATTGTTTACAAATAACAACATTCTGCTAAAGAAAATACATTATTACATTATTGCTCAATTTTGCCCCATGGAGGAATAACAGTTTTAGCAATTTCAATACAACTACACTTGATACACATGTTTTACACAATTTATCACTGTGCCTCTACCAGCAGCCTTAACATCAAACACTTCTCAACCTAACACTAAAAGAGTATAAATAATATAAACTTTAATCTAACTGTAATTTAAAAAACAGTGCTTTTTAATATGATAGGAATCTCAGAATTCTCAGAATTGTGCTTACCTTGCCTTTAGAATGTGGTATACCAAGGGGGCAGTGTTGTACCGCACCCAACAGGGCAGCAATTGCAGCACTATACCCAGCTACAGCCTCGGGACAAGACTTCAACGCATTAAGTCTCTCCAGACAGCGGTCGAGCAACAGAACCAGCTGAGCAGGCAGCGCAATGGCTATGCAGCGTAGGCACCAGGCAGCTGCCAGCCGTGCAGATAAGCTGGGGTGAAGGAGCACAGAGATCACAGTATCCAACATTGCTGAATGAGAGAAAAAGAAAGAAAAATACAGGACAGGAATGATAAAACTTGCTTTGAAGCATTTTTTCTATAAAGCTCTAGAAATTAACCTCAAACTCAACTATTATCAATACAAGCTTTTCTGACACACAATCAGGTCAGTAAGTATTTTGACTATGACAAAGTATGTCTACCACAATATAATGGAGTAGAAATTAAATAATGCCCTTCAAAAAAAGCCATTCATCAGTGAGAAGCAAAGAAGACCCAGGCTGATGTTTGCAAAAGACCATAAGCATTAGACCATAAAGGACTAGAGTAAGGTCATCTTGAAGAGTCCAGTTAGATGGTGACCTGGAGAGGCCTACAAGCCACAGTGTCTCACACCAGACACTGTTCCACTGGCTGGAATCAGTCACATTCATCTTTGTAAAGGGCGTCTTGTACAAGGTAATCCTGAAATAAAACTTGTTTCCTTCTGATCTAACAATGTTCCCCAACTCTTAGGATTGTTTTTTTCCAGCATCTTCAGATCTGAACCCCATTGAAAACCTCTGGAAAGTCATCAAAAGGAAGATGGATGTTCACAAGCCATCAAACAAAGCTGAACTGCTTGGATTTTTGTCACCCAACAACAATGTAAAAGATTGGTTGAGAGCATGCCTAGACACATGAAAGCTGTGATTGAAAATTCCAGCAAATATTGATTTTTGAACTTTTTTTGAAAGTTCCTACTTAGTATTGTGTAAAAATTTACATGAGCCTCTTTTCTTTGCATTATTTGAGGTCTAAAAACACTGCATCTTTTTTGTTATTTTGACCAGTTGCCATTTTCCGCAAATAAATGCTCTCAATGACAATGGGTTTATTTTAAATTTGGGAGAAATTGTGAGTAGTTCATAGAATAAAACAAAATGTTCATTTTACTCAAACGCGTACCCATAAATAGTAAAACCAGAGAAACCAATAATTTTGCAGTGGTCTCTTAATTTTGTAGCTCTATTCCTGATAATGCTATAATCATAAATATCCTCTTGTGCATCCTTTCAACATACTTGAACAAAGAAATTTCGATTTCTGTAAAGCTGCTTTGTGACAATACATCTCAATATAACAATCTCCTGCTAAAAGCAAAATCTGAACTGTGCTGAATTAAACCCATGCCCTTTCTAAAGGCTTTGTCTGAATAATATAATAATCATAAACATATAATAATATGGTTATGGAGAAAGGCTTTACATAACAGCAAATCCATGATCCTAGCGATCCCACTGAGAAAAGAACATTTAGACAACAACTGCACTCCCTGTGATCTACCATTCCAGATTTGACCATGCAGAGTATTTGTATGGGGTGGCTGACCTGTGCTGCTATCATGCATCAGTGGTGCAGCACAAGATCCTAGGTCTTGTAACACACTGCCCAGCTCCCGAAGGACACACACCAGCATGTGTGGATTGGCTGCCACAGATATGCTTCTTTCTTGCATCTCCATGTCTCCCCCTGTATCTGACAAACATAGTCACATAATAGCCTGCAACTACTTAACATACAAATTTTGTCAACCCTGTATTTATTTTTGCATTAATATGACAAGTCATTAAGAATATATATAGAATAGAATATATCGAATATATCGAATATATTCACCCAATTAAACAAAATCACACAAAAACATTATCATTCTTACATTTAATTACTGAACATAATTACCTGAAAATGAAATATCTTTGTTGAAAAAAAAAGTGGAATTTTGCTTTCAGCAAGTCGTGCGACAACCCAGTGAGAAACAATAATATAATCTAAATATGTCTGTTAATTAGTATTAAACATGGACAATGGGTCGGAGGAATTTTGGCCCATTACTTCTTACAAAACTGGTTAATCTCAGTGATGTTTTCAGTTTTGGTGGGCTTCCTTGCATGAACTGCTCTTTTTAGGTCCTTTCACAACATTTCTATTGTGGTTATGGTCAGCACTTTTAAAAATATTACATTTCTAATGCTTATGTTGTCTTTCTGCAGTGGCACGGAATTTCGTATATTTGTATATCATTTTTCTTTAACCATCACATGATCACAAACGTAACTAATATTTTTCTCTCT
Source organism: Hemibagrus wyckioides (assembly GCF_019097595.1). Taxonomy (NCBI): domain Eukaryota; kingdom Metazoa; phylum Chordata; class Actinopteri; order Siluriformes; family Bagridae; genus Hemibagrus; species Hemibagrus wyckioides. The sequence continues at coordinate 8,825,156 of NC_080718.1, read as the reverse complement.
CTTTTTTTCTTTTTCTCCATTTCACTTATTCTCTCTCTCTCACTTGAACTATATGTCCAACTCCCAAGCTTCTGAGTTTCCAGTGGGACTGCTTCTTCTTTCCAGACCTGTCTGATCCAGCCAGACACTCTACTCTTGGTTGGGGTCACATAGTGGTGCTCACTACTGCTGGGAATAGATTTGCATGAACTGCCGTAACCTAGGGGACTGCCAAGGATAGAACAACTCTGAGACCATCACGCCGTCTTAGAACTGTTGTTCCATCAGTCAGCTTTCGGGAGAAAAGAATTAGTGCAAAATCTATAATGAACTCAGAAATTATGCTGACCTATTAGTTGCTAAGGATCTCTTGGTTGCACAATTCCACACTATAAACTGCTGAAGAAATGACATTATTTACATTTACATTATTTACTGTCCAGTGTCACTCAAGTAAGGATGGGTTCCCTTCTGAGCCTGGTGAGATTTTCCTTGCCACAGTTGCCTCAGGCTTGCTCATTAGGAATAAATGTTAGGGATAAATAGTAACTTAATTTTAAACTGTATCATTTTTATTCTATGTTTCTATACTTCTGTAAAGCTGCTTTGAGACAATATCCATTGTCTATATAGATAAATTGAATTGAAAAAAAAATGTAATTATCTTTTGCCTCACAGTGGATTTCTGTAGCCAAATTCTTTACAAATGACTTTTTACAGCCTGGTGAGCATTAATAACTTTTTCTGGGGTCACTGAAAATCAAGGCTTGGCACACTTCCATAAACCTGTGTGGGGAAGACTGGGGCAAGTTTATGTTCTTGAAACATGAGAGGCCTGGTAAACTCATGCCTTATTGCCATCCTCTTGACTGAAACACATGACTTTAGTTCTCCAAAGGTTCCCATACTATTTTTCAACAAACATTTAATGTTGGAAAATTTTACTCAAAAAAAAAAAAAAGTAAAATCTATAATGCTTTTCAATCATCTGTTTAATTGGGTTATTTATCTAGTTTTATGACTAAGATAAGGATCTTTTAACATTTAAGGTCAAATTTATGAAGAAGTACAGTATAGAAAATTACACAGGGGTCACAACATGTTTTGTGAGACAATTTTATTAATAAATACTAAATTGCCATATTCCTTGCAATAATAATTTTTTTCTAGTCTAGTATAGGTGTCTTCAATCTTATCCAAAAAGGATGAGGCAGTGCAGGTTTTCTTTTCCCAGGACCCAAACCTGATTTCATTTGTTTTATCAGTTCATCTTAGTCTCCAAATCAACTATCAACTGCACCTCTAATTTGGCTGAAATGAAAGCCTGCAGATAAAACTGCGGCCACAGATAAGACTGAAAATCCCTGGTCTAATAGAAGGTCTTGGCATGATTAATTTTAGGGGGTTATTTTTGTGAGGGTTGTGCAAAGATAAAACTTTGTGAGCTTACAAACTCACATGCTCTCTAGAGTTTTGTATTGGGTGTCACACAAGGGCTTCAGCACTAATATTACTACTAATACTATAAATACTGATAATTCCCATGACTACAGGAAAAGAATTTCCACTCCTCAGTCATCCATTCTGGAATTAATCAGTTTAGGTAAGCCTTATTTTTAATGAATAATCAAATACTTGGTTACACAGAGTCTTTGTCAGCCGAGTTCACCCAGCTGACATGCATAAACGATATTTGTTGTGTTTTATTTTTCATGGAACGTCACCACATGACACTGCTGAGGCACTGAAGGTGACTGAGCTTATTGCATAATGTTGAGGGTAATTTGCCACTCATCAGAACAAGAACCATCAGACAACCATCAAAATACCAGCAAGATTAATCCTTTCAATACAAGTATTTTGTTAACTGGTCACTAACTAATTTTACTCAGAAACTTTTCCTGCAGCTTACCTACAGTCTTCTTCTGTTTGCTGATGACCAAGCAGAGCTCCTTGGCCACTGCTATTTGAGCTTTCTCTCCCAGTAGGCTGCCTACAGAGGCTCTGAATATGTAGGAGACACAGCGTCGGCAATAGACAGCTTCAGCCAGGTTCTCATTAACCCGTGTGTCACACACCAGCTCCATTAGCAGGGAAAGCAGGGTGGAGAAATTAGCTTCCAACCATGCTCCACCCAGAGTGGAGATAAACACGACACATGCCTAGGCATGAAAAAAAATAACACACACATACGTACATACATATACATACATTATAGCAAGTAAAAGCTAAACAAGACTACGTAGATCAGGATTTGCGGGAACAAATACAGCAGCCACATCAAAACAGCGATAATATTAAACCACTGGCTGATACAGATAGAATAAATTACATAATTTACATAATTCCTGCTACAAAGCTACTTTACAAAAATAAGGCTTTACCTATTTACACTTACTATGGGTGCAATGTCTCATTCATTTTCATGATAAAATGATTTTTATTCCTCCTAAACAAAATTTTTAAAAGCTAAAAGACAATTCCAATTTAACTGGAATTCCCACCCGGCTTGTGGGCAGGCAAACTGCACACAACACAGACGGATATATTCTTCTATTATGCTGTTTTATGTTGTCCTTCTCTATTCTCTAAAATGATACCATATTTGAGTCACAAAATTTTTCCTAGTACTTAATAATCAGAGAAAATGCATCCTCAGCTAGATTACTGTGAAGGAGAAGGCTGCAACAAATACTGACTAAAGTCTCCAGTTTGCATGAAAATGATTAAAAGGTACCCATGGGGAAAATGTAATAAATGCCAAAAAGTGAGAAACTTGTGCAGAATGTAATGTTTCAATATACCATATATACAACAGTCACAGAGTCCCCTCTGAAAGAGTTGGAACAGCATGGCCAGTTGTTTTGTTTTTGCAAAACACTGAAGACATTTGGGTTTAAAATCAAAAGATGAATATAAATCAGAGCAGAATTTCAGTTTTGGAAACATCTTAGAACATAGCATCCTTTGTTTGAACCCACCCACCTATATCTCTACACAAAAGAACTCTACAGAAACATTCTGTCTGACAATTTACAATTTAGAAATTAACCCAATATAACTGTGAGGAAATGAATCATGCAGAAAGACAATAATCAAAATCACTCAAAGGAAACACAACAAAGGACTTAATTATTTTGGACTGGTCAATCATCAGACCTTAGCCCAATTGTGCGTGCATTTCTTGGAGAATGAAACAACTGACACAAGGCTGTACCAGAAAAAAAAGGCATCAAAAAAGAAAAATGCATTGGTGATGGCAGTGGAATACCAGTTTTGATGAAGTTATTGTGAGCAGGGGATATGTAAACAAACAGTTGCATAGTAAATCAAAAAAATATATACATTAAAAAAAGCTTTTAATATTATGTGTTACAAAACTCACATAAAGATGTCTGTGGTTTGTTCTACACTGTTTAACATATCTAGATGTATATATCAACAAATAAAAGTTGAAATTATGATCTATTGTCTCATTTTCATTGTTTGATTGCAAAATCAAATGTCTTCAGTGAACAGCAAAAACAACAGAACCAACATCACCGTTACTAAACTGATTTTGCTTTTCCCACATTCCTCATAGCTGGAACTGACACTTGAAAAGCACATGCTATTAAACTGCACTGAATTCATCTGTCATGCAACTGATCTAATTGACCTGTGTGATGCCCACGCGCAAGTCTCCATTCACTGAGTTGCTACTCTTTAGTATGTCACCGCTGACACGCAGGAAACCTGCTCCACGTCGTAGGAAGCCATTGGATACCAGTTCTGTCACCTCTTCCAAGGTGACAGGCCGTGGAGCTGCAGCAAAGGAGACAGGAATGCAGACAAATAATCAAAAAAACATCAGCAAAAGACGAAGGTTAGCAAACATACTGGACCACATGGGGATTTAGACTGGAACAATTATCACAAGAACTCTACAAGCCATGTTCTGGGGACAAGCTTTGTGTATACGACTGGGAATGAACACAAGCTCGAGCAAAATGTCCTTGCATATAATTAACCATGTTATGTAAACAAGGCATGTGTCAACGGCTCTGCAACAATTTTACACCAGACCACTATTATCATGAAACACTGGTTTCTGTGTTTGTGTGGCACTCACTGGTTTACTAAATAGAACATAGAAATAGCTACAGTGATCTTAAGTGACCATTATTAATGCAAAAACCTTTTCAAAAATCCTGCACACAATATCAAAGTGATTGTAGCTTATTACACAGTTGCAGTTTAATAACTTTTTTTAACTTTTAAATAACCATTGTCATAGTGAGTGCTGCCTTATTCAGGCTACATGCTAAAATATTGACCTGATATTCAGTTAATTTCACATTAATTCACTAGTTCCAGTTTTTTTAATATCCTAATTCCAATATTGCCAATATCCTAAAGCAAGTCACCTCAGGCACACACAGCAAGCAAAATCAAATTAGCATCAGAATATTCCAGTTAGTGATACTCACTCTTTATTTTTTCTTTAAAAAAAAGAATTAACCAGGACATACTATTCCTGTAAGACAAACAGTATGTAGAACGAATAAAAGTGAAAACAATACTGATACCTTCTTTTAATTTTGTTGTCTCATATGGTTGGCATCAGCACTTTATTATGCTGTGACAAATGATCTGATAAACACCAGTCAGTAAACTGCTGTATTGTAACTAGCTACCTAATACTGCATAAACCCTTTTTCTGTAGTAGTGTTCGTTCTGTAGTAGTATTTAATTGTAGTTGCATAAAAATACACTGTATGGACAAAAGGTGCGTGCAATTATAAAATTGTATATATGTATATACACTATATTGCCAAAAGTATACGCTCACCCATCCAAATAATCAGAATCAGGTGTTCCAATCACTTCCATGGCCACAGGTGTATAAAATCAAGCACCTAGGCATGCAGACTGTTTTTACAAACATTTGTGAAAGAATGGGTCGCTCTCAGGAGCTTAGTGAATTCCAGCGTGGAACTGTGATAGGATGCCACCTGTGCAACAAATCCAGTCGTGAAATTTCCTCGCTCCTAAATATTCCAGTCAACTGTCAGCTGTATTATAAGAACGTGGAAGTGTTTGGGAACAACAGCAACTCAGCCACGAAGTGGTAGGCCACGTAAACTGACGGAGCGGGGTCAGCGGATGCTGAAGCGCATAGTGCGAAGAGGTCGCCAACTTTCTGCAGAGTCAATCGCTACAGACCTCCAAACTTCATGTGGCCTTCAGATTAGCTCAAGAACAGTGCACAGAGAGCTTCATGGAATGGGTTTCCATGGCCGAGCAGCTGCATCCAAGCCATACGTCACCAAGTGCAATGCAAAGCGTCGGATGCAGTGGTGTAAAGCACGCCGCCACTGGACTCTAGAGCGGTGGAGACGCGTTCTCTGGAGTGACGAATCACGCTTCTCCATCTGGCAATCTGATGGAACAGTCTGGGTTTGGCGGTTGCCAGGAGAACGGTACTTGTCTGACTGCATTGTGCCAAGTGTAAAGTTTGGTGGAGGGGGGATTATGGTGTGGGGTTGTTTTTCAGGAGCTGGGCTTGGCCCCTTAGTTCCAGTGAAAGGAACTCTGAATGCTTCAGCATACCAAGACATTTTGGACAATTCCATGCTCCCAACTTTGTGGGAACAGTTTGGAACTGGCCCCTTCCTCTTCCAACATGACTGTGCACCAGTGCACAAAGCAAGGTCCATAAAGACATGAATGACAGAGTCTGGTGTGGATGAACTTGACTGGCCTGCACAGAGTCCTGACCTCAACCCAGTAGAACACCTTTGGGATGAATTAGAGCGGAGACTGAGAGCCAGGCCTTCTCGTCCAACATCAGTGTGTGACCTCACAAATGCGCTCCTGGAAGAATGGTCAAAAATTCCCATAAACCCACTCCTAAACCTTGTGGACAGCCTTCCCAGAAGAGTTGAAGCTGTTATAGCTGCAAAGGGTGGACCGACGTCATATTGAACCCTATGGATTAGGAATGGGATGTCACTTAAGTTCATATGCAAGTCAAGGCAGGTGAGCGAATACTTTTGGCAATATAGTGTATATCCCTACACAAACTCAAAAATGAACAAACTGTTTCCTTGAGACGTAAGTGTGTTTTGAAAAACCTCTCCCTACTCAGGTAATGGAGGTAATGTAACCTACCTATGACTTGTTTGGGCTCAAGTGCTGAGGCTAACAAGGTGCCTAACAGTTTGGAGACAATGACACGCGCTTCATAGTTGGAGCCATCAAATGCTCTGAAGCATAGCAAGGCTATGTTCTCCAACTCTGTAGACCACAGGAATACAGCTTCTCTCTGCAGCTCCAAAAGGCACTGATCACAAACACACATATACCACAATGCTATCACTTTAAATGTCACGGTAAAATGCTAAATTTTAAATTGTTTATAGAAGGGCTACAAGCCTTCTCAGACTGATGAGCAGCATTCTGCTATAGTGTGCATGTCTTTAGTAACAATGCAAATTCCTTTCTCAATAATTGCAGAAGTATGATTGGTATACTTATTTTTCCCCCACCAAGGTTTATATAAGTTAGTTTAGTTTTTGAGGAAAATGACTACAAATCTATCTGTGCATTTGTACAGAAGCTTGTGAAGACCATACAACTGTTATTTAGGACTTGATAAATAAAAACATTTTTCCCATGACTGTACGCTATTTAATGCAGAAATATAAAAAAGTTTATGGCCTTTATTTATAAACTTACTTTCATTTTTAAATGTATACCTTATTTAGATGATAAATGCATTTGAATACAATGATATTGTATCTACTAAAAACAATAATGTTTTAGTGTCCTATAAATAATATATTCATAAGCTTTTTCTAAAATAAATATTATCATCAATATTTATAAATATAGAAATAAAATACTAAAGAATGAGAAACAATAATACCTTAGCGGCTGCACAGCGAACTGCCATAGAGCGGTCAGTGAGGCAGGAGCGTGTAGCTTTGTAGATGTCTCTGTGACAGGGCAATGCACTCACCCCCAGACCCTTCAGGATTTTCTCTATACACCGCATGATCTCATAGCGCCCCTGAGACTGTATGCACACACACATGCATAGACATCGCATGTTATGTTACATAGAGAGGAGCTTACTGACAGCTGCAAAGTATGAGACAAGAGACTCCTTCTAAAAATGTTCATTAAAATGAGTCTATACAACACATTTAATCACATCAACAATTATGTTTTTTGTTAAATAACTTCTGTAGGCTTAGCCTTAGATTATGTGTGGCATATACAAGTCCCTGTAAATTACTTTTTTACTATATAAACTAGCATGTCACTAGCATGAACTAAAATGGCACAGCTCAAAACCTGTGATGTGATCTGTAACAAGAACTACTGTCAGAGCTACTGTTATAGAAAATGAATCAATCTTTACAAGGATGTGATATAAAAGCATGTAACAGGGAGAGGCTTTTGTCTTATTTACTCTTTGGAACACATGCATGTACTGCAGCATGGATGACTGAGTCCGTTCCTGGACAAGAGCACTGTCATAATTATCTCACAGCTTGCTTGCTATAGCTCTATCAAATAGGTCTGAAAATACTTACTGTACTTACATTAATGTTTTTGCTTTATTCCTAGCTATCAGTACACCGTCATGCTCATCCTCTAAATGATACAGTCTTATACTTGTGCTTATGCTCACACAATTCACCATGTTCATTTGGTGCCTTGTATGCTGTCATGTAGAAGTGAAGGGTCCACTCTTTAAGCAACTGTTCTGAATGTTGAGTACTTATATTTCTCTCGCTCTCTCGCCATCATAAACGTCTTCATGTGTCTATGTATATAAATCAGTCTGCATGTATTTTTGCCTGCTGACCAACTCAACTTACTTCTGAGCTCTTCATGGCTTTGAGAAGAGTCGCCACTGTCTCCTTGAAGGAGCTGATGAGAAGACGGGCGAGCTGCTCATACATTGCACCTAGACAGGCCACAGCTGCCCTGTCAGGAGACAAGCATCACAGAGATGGAGTTTATACACAGCATCATTTATAGCCAGTTGAGATTTTTAAATTAATTCACAGCCTCTTGTCCACCGAACTGCATGGGGACTTTTGTGTTTCTGAAGAAAATTTATCTGGAGTGGAGATAATGTGTGACAGTATAAGAAATCGCAAAAATTCATTCATTTATATGTGTGCACAAGTATTCACCACAATAAAGGGTGATGACTGATTACAATCCGCACTTACAGACGAGTTGGCAGGAAGCTGGGCGAGTCATCCTTGCTCTTGATAATGTCATGGCAACGGTCCACAGTAAGGCTGGAGGTAAGGGATTCACCAACGCGATAGACCAGAGCCACACAGTGAGCCAGGAGGTAGCGTGTGGAGGGGCCAGGAGAACTGGTCAGAACAGCCATCAGCTGCTCCACCAGTCGCTTCTGGTTCTGCTTCACATCCACCTGTCATTTGGAAAAAAGCATGCTTCAATACATTCATGATCATTTTATTATGCAAATTCTGTTCCTTTAATAAAATATTAAGTACTGCACATGGAAATCGACAATTACCCATAACGCACCATTTTTTTTATTATTATAAAGCATCTTGTTTTCGTACTATTATATACACAGCATTTATATAGCTTTCAATCCTTAATCCAAATGTAATCTCTGGCCACTACCAAAAATGTTTATGAAATCTAGGATGGGATGTCAGACACACAAAAACACACACACAAACGGAAATGGTGGACACACACAGTACAAATCAGGCACAGTATCAGACCAGACCAGACTTATCGTGCCCAAAGTTGCACATTAAGCCTGTACCCATTTTCAACTGTTAAGGCCTACATGACACAGTGGGGTCCAGAAGTCTGAGATCACACTGAAATCCTGGGATATTGTTTTTCATGTAAAATAGGAAATATACAGAAGAATTTTTAAATATTTAAAATAAAGAAATTAGATGTTTCTAATTCCCTTTTTAAACAAACAAATCTGAGAAAAGAAAGACAGCTAATGCACCTTAAAATCAATGACACTGGCTGCAAACTGGTGCCATGTATCATTTATTTGAATTAAGGCAGGAAATTCTCAAGTATTTTCCGCTTTCCGTATGCCTCTCTCATAAGCAAAAACATTTGTGCAGGATTTTTATCTGGCTTTATAAAAACTGAATGGTAAGCAGATTAAAAATGCTTTGCACCTCTGAGATGTGAACACACCACAATTCTTATTATGATTTACTTGACTTACAAAGTGCTAACACCACATTCAAAACATTAGAAACAGTCTGTGTCCATCTCTGACTGTTTTCCTTCTTTTCATTTATGTGCACAAGTACAGGGCACACAGTTCTTCATTGCAGGTGCTCCAGCAATTTTACAACTTGGAAACTTTGAGACAATTGTTGTCTCTCTCACAGCATCAGTGAACTTAGATTCCTAGACATACCCGTTCAGCAGCAGGCAGCAGCTTCTTCAGAAAGCGCAGCCACTCAAAGACAAATTCGGCCCTCTGTTGTTCGCCTAGTATGCTGCAGACATCCTCGTTCAGCAGTAGGCTATGTGCCTGCTCCATTCTTCCTTTTTGCTTTCTTTCTTTCTTTCTTTCTTTCTTTCTTTCTCTTCTCCTTCTCTATGGCTGGGCCTTGAGCAGCAGAGTCCAAGCTCCTGGTTCTAATTCTCACTGCATCATCACTGCAACAAGCCACAAACATGAAGACAACATAGAGGGAGAAACTACTTGGACATACCAATCTTTCTGTAACTGATCCCATTTTAAAGGACAAACTTACTCCTTATTCAAATTTTATTTGTTTTACATGTGGATGTGTGATAAAGTAGTTATTACTGAAGTATTTAACTCCCATTTGCATCTCAATTGTCCCACTCATTTTTACAGCATACTTTATATCCTGTCCAAACTGATGCTGGTAAAGAGTCCATTTATATCCTAGAACATTACTAATATTAGGGAAGAACAGCCACAGACTGTATTTCATTTCATACCAAAGTTGTTAACTGTGGGCTCTGTGCAGGACACAGGAGCTCATCTACTCCAAACTTGGCAAACCATCGTCTTTACGGAACTCACATTATGCTCAGGGTCATCATCATTCAGGAACATGTTCGGGCCCCTTAGTTCCAGTAAAGGGACATTGTAATGCTGCACACAAAGACATTCTTGACAATAATGGGCTTCCAACTTTGTGGCAACAGTTTGGGGAAGAACTACATATGGTTGTGATGGTCAGGTCCACATACTTCTAGCCATATAGTGACATTTCAGGAAAACCTGTAACTGCTTTCATGAACAGTAAAGAGTTATCCAGAAAATTATGAATGAGTTTAAAATTGTAAAAAACAATATAAGGGCAGCTCGAGTAAGACATTTCCTCAAGCCTTAATCATTTGAAAAAAGTGACCTTTTTTACCATGTAACTTGGTCATATTCCACATTACTCATCAACATCACTTCATAATGTTCTACAACATGTCACTGAAATGAATAGAATTTTGGCCACCATGTAATGGCATCTGATTTAGACATTTCTAAAATCCCCCAAATGTATCATAATACAGCATACTCATATGTTTTGCAAATGAGGCCCATTTCTCAGTTTTTCGAGAACATTTAAGGCATATTTAAAAATTTTCTAGTTAATTTCCATTAAACTGCAGGCCTCTGTTAGACAGCTGAGATGATTTTTTTTAAAAAAACCCTCTCATCTTTCACCATGATAATGACCCAAAGCACAAATTCAAGTCAACAAAGAATTGGACAGGCAGATCTAAATCTTATCTAAAGAGGTGGTATGAAGATAATACGAGTGCACAGGAGATCCCCTCACAACCGGACAGATCTGAAGTATTTTTGCCAGGAAGAGTGAAATAAAATTGTCAAATCAGGATGTTGCAAGTTAATAGACTCTTACCCAAAAAGAATAAAGTGATGAATTACTTGCAAAAGGTGCTGTAACAAAATATTAATTAAAGTATATGTGTTTTGTTGCTATATCAAATGAAAGGTAGGAAAAGTCTGACATGATGTAGCTTAGTTTAATTTTTTTTTACACCACACAAACATGCCAATTTTAATGAGGACTTTTTATATCTACTGCACAGAACATCTGGATTTTAAATGTGTATCATTATTTCAGAAACATTGTTTTAAATGACAGAAGTCTATGAAGGAAGTATGACAACAGTGTTCCTAACACTTCTCAGGTAAACCTATATGACACAGCTATGAATAATGCAGTGAGGATTTAGTTCTCTGCTACAGTGTCAGTATACACAATAGCATGAGAATTAAGCTACATTTTAACCTACATAATAATATGACAAATGTATTTTGCTAGGTTTTTCTTCGGTTTTTCTAAATATTTTTATTGGGGAAAGCCATACATACATACATACATTAACGCAGCTGTAGTGAATTTCCCCTCTTCCATATTGAACTGCATTATAATTATTTCACACACATATTGCATTGCATTCTGTAAAAGCCATTTCTCACAGTCCAGTCCACTTATATTAGAAAGTGTCATCCTACATTGTGCAATATAACACACAGGGCAAACAAGCCATCATTTTAACATCTGTGCCCTACACAAAGTGACCAAGCAGTCGTTTTTAGTATTTTAACAAGCCATTTAAATGATTCGACTGGGCATTTAGTGTATTTGGGTACAGGGGCATGGTACAGCGAACTGCACTAAGCAAACGAGCATTTAACCTGTGCAGTACACTTATGAGGAGGCTTCAGATCAGAAACTCGTGGATGTTTTGGACACAGTGGACTAGCGAAGGACAGAAGCCATTATATGTTACACGAAATAGTGTTGGTTAGTAGGGAATTAGTTTGGACCCAAGTGCGCGTATAACGGGTGAATTACACAGAGGATTTATGCACGGAATGTGATTTCATACCATAATATAAAAAATATGACCGGCTATATAAATAAATAACCCGATTATAGCTGTCTTTCATGCTTTATCGTCTCATTTTGTGCCCTCAGACGCCCACGCTGGAGGCTAAGCTAACTAGCTCTGTAAAAGTTGCTTGTTTTCCCGCTAATCAAAAGTTGCAGCTGGCAATGAAGTCAGTTCCATAGCTGAAGCTTATTTATGTAACTTAACTGCGTACTGTTGACAATATAATTGATTCCTTGCTCTAGCAAGACAGGTGATGGAGAATGCTAATCATTAGCCATTTAGCCGCATCAAATGATTTGCTATTAATCAGAAAGAAAAAAAAGTGTTACCTACCGAACAGTACTACTCTCACACGCCGAGAGATTGAGAAAAGTTCCTTATTCAACACTTCTGAGCTTTTCTAAAAATCCGAGCAGACTTCACAGCCAGACTGAGCTTATGTGTGCAGTGGGAAAATGCGACTGAAACTGTGGGAAGAAAACAGCAACCACAAAGAAAAGACACTGAACCACGGCCAGAGGCACAAACTTCATTACCGGAGAACACACAGAACATCATCAGCATTATTGCAAGATAATATAAATTGTAATCTCAAGAATGTCACTCTGACATCAATAACGAAATAAATATAAATTTCAACCCTTTAATGCATAAATGCGTTGTTTACTCTTAGAAATCAAGTCAATTTAAGATTTAAGTGGTCACCCCAAAATCACTTTACATCTTACATCTATAAATAATCACTATATATATATATATATATATATATATATATATATAAAGACACCCCTAAAATCAGTGAAAAAATTATGCAGGCCAATCCATTTTGCTGAATTTCAAATAGTACTCAGTAGTTTGTATGACCCCCACGTGCTTATATGCATGCATGTCAATGTCAGGGCATGCTCCAAATGAGATGACGGAGGGTATCCTGAGGTTTTTCTTCCCAGATCTGGACCAGGGCATCACTGAGCTCCTGGGCAGTCTGAGGTGCAACCTGGCAGCATCAGATGGACCGAAACATAATGTCCCAAAGGTGTTCTATTGGATTTAGGTCAGGTCAGCATGTGGGCCATTCAATGGTATCAATTCCTTCATCCTCCAGGAACTGCCTGCATACTCTCCCCACATGAGGCCAGGCATTGTCATGCACCAGGAGGAACTCTGGATCCACTGCAACAGTGTAGGGTCTGAGAATGGGTCCAAGGATTTCATCCCAATACCTAATGGTATCGCCTCATGCTACCAGTAGTAACACTGACCCTAGCCAAATGCAAAACTAGTGAAAAACAGTCAGAAAAGATGAGTAGGGAAAAAATGTCAGTGGCCTCCACCTGTAAAACCATTTCTGTTTTGGGGGTCGTCTCATTGTTGGCCATCTAGTGCACCTGTTGTTCACCAAAGCAGCTGAAACTGATTAACAACCCTTAACTGACTAGATCAATATTTGATTTTTAACCCAGGAATTTAACTGTCTTGATGCTGTACTCTGATTTAAAAAGAGAAAAGTTAAAAAGCAGCAGTATGAGAATATATATATATATCTGTGTGGACAGAGCCATTTGGGGACTTTCATACAGTCACAGATCTGCCATTACATCTGTCAGCTTGTGACAGCAAAGAATTATTGTCTATAATGACCTTAGAAACTACACTGACCTAATAGTTCCTCATGGGCCATTGATATCTGTTGTAGAAAGGACATTTAACAGTTACAGTTATATTATTTACTGTCTAGTGTCACCCAACTGAGGATGGGTTCCCTTCTGAGCCTGGTTCCTCTCAAGGTTTCTTCCTTATTTCATCCCAGGGAGTTTTTCCTTGCCACCATTGCCACAGGCTTGCTCATTAGGGATAAAATTGTTTAATTATTAAATTTAATGATTTACTCTTATTTCTAGTTATTTATTTTATTTTATTTTATTTTATTTTATTTTATTTTATTTTATTTTATTTTATGTTTCCCCTCCCCTTTCTGCTTTTCTTCTTTTGTAAAGCTGCTTTGAGACAATGTTCATTGTAAAAGGCACTATACAAAATAAATTGAATTGAATTGAATATATATAATCGAAGGTCATGGTTCCAATGGATGTAACTGGTGAGCGCTGTCACGAGGCCTGAACGCCAGAGGGAGCCGTCGCCTGAATATTAACTGTTTCTGTTCACTTCCGGTTCTATGACCTATATAAACCGCGCGCTATCCTAGTTTCATTGCGAAGCATTGTTTCCTTTGTGTTACCTGCCAAGCCTTGATTTATCTATAGTCTCGTTTCCTCGTGTATGACCTTGCTCGTTTTTCTTCTGACTTAGTTTCTTGGACTAGCGTTTTGGTTTTGACTTTCTCTTCATTGCTTTCTGGTTTTCGACTCTATCTTTTCCGTGACCTCGACCAAGATCTTAGCCTTTGGCCCTTTACATCATCCGCGTATGGATTCTAATACCCCTACGTCTGACGGGACGTTACAGAATGCTTCGCCAGAAATGAGTCCAGCGGATATGCAAGCGGCACTGTGGCGGCAGCGCGTCCTTATTCAAGCTTACCAGGCGGAGGTCGACGCGCTGAGGGCAGCTAACCACCAGCTCCAGCAGCAGCCACTGGATCAGGCAGCCGCCGCCGCGCCAGCGCATGACACCCACCGCGAACTTCCTCGTTTTGCCCTTCCTGAGAAGTTTGACGGATCCGCCGATCGTTGCCGAGGTTTTCTTCGTCAGTGTGATAACTATTTCGCTCACCAACCTGAGGCTTACCGCGATGAAAGAACCAGGTGCGCGTTCATATTATCCTTACTAACTGGTAGAGCGCTAGATTGGGCAGCAGCAGTTTGGGATTCTGACCCCCAAGTTGAATCATCCGCGGATTATTTTGCTAATTTTATAAGGGAAGTGTTCGAATACCCAGCGGGCGGCAAGGATGTTTCCGTTCAGCTGCTGGAATTACACCAGGGGAGGGACGCCGCCGCGGATTATGCTATAAAATTCCGCACGTTGGCAGCGCAGGATGGAATGACACTGCACTCATGGCGGTCTTCCGCGAGGGGCTCAACCCGGAGTTACAAGCAGAAATGGCATGCTGCGACACGAACGTCACGTTGTCCCAATATATTTCCACTGCCATCCGTCTGGATAACCTGCGTCGCCAGCACCGCCCTACAGCCGCCGCCTCACGCCCCCTGCCGCGTTATAAAATGGAGGAGCGACCGCACACAGAGAATTATTCTGAACCCATGCAGCTGGGAAGGGCACGAGTCACAGCAGAGGAGCGTGAACGGCGTATTAAACTCAACCTCTGCTTCTACTGCGGAAAACCCGGTCATAGAGTGCTCCGATGTCCTGAAAAATCATCTACGCCATAGGTAGAAAACATAGTTCACTTATCCAAAGTTTCTCTTCCGGCATATCTTCTCCTTGCTCATTCTCAGTTTTTTGTCACAGCACTAATTGACTCGGGCTCGGCGGTCAATCTCATGGACGAGATGCTGGTGCGCGATCTACACATCCCCACAGTCCCATGCATTCCCCCGCTCAGAGTGACTGCCATTGACGATCAGCCCATCGGTGGGGGCCTCATTTCTCGGCAAACCCAACCTATCGACCTCCAACTTGGATTATTATATGAGCGTTTATCGTTCTTTGTCATCTCCTCCCCGTCCAACCCCATAGTGCTGGGCCTTCCATGGCTACAGCTTCACGACCCAGACATCTCCTGGAAGGACGGTGACCTCCGAAAGTGGGCCCCTTTTTGCATAAAGAACTGTTTTTTGAACTGCACTCCACGTCCATGCCTCGCTACTTCCATTGAAAGCCCAGCTTCGTCCAGCCCCACTTTGCTCCCTCCTGAATACTACGAACTACATGAAGTGTTTAGTAAGGAAAAAGCAGCCAGGCTCCCACCACACAGACCATGGGACTGCACCATTGAACTCCTCCCCAATGCCGTCCCTCCCAAGAACCGAGTTTACCCTCTCTCCATCCCAGAAAAGAAAGCTATGGAGGACTACATCGAAGAAGCCCTTGCAGCGGGTTATATACGGCCCTCTACATCTCCGGCGGCGGCGGGTTTCTTCTTTGTGGAAAAGAAGGATGGAGGGCTCCGCCCATGCATTGACTATCGCGGTTTGAACGCTATCACCGTGCCCTACCCTTATCCTCTCCCCTTAGTTCCAACCGCCCTTGAACAACTACAAGGGGCCAAGGTGTTCACCAAACTCGACCTACGCAGTGCCTACAACCTGATCAGGATAAGAGAAGGAGACGAATGGAAGACTGCTTTCCACACCACTAATGGACACTACGAGTACCTAGTCATGCCTTACGGGCTCACCAACGCCCCGGCAGTGTTTCAATCCATGATAAATGAGATATTCAGGGACATGCTCCACAGCCACGTAATAGCCTACATTGATGACATTTTGATCTACTCAACAGACTTGAAACTACATGTTTCCCATGTTCGAGCAGTCCTCCACCGCCTGGCAACCCATAACCTCTTCGTGAAGTTGGAGAAGTGTGAGTTCCACCGTTCCTCCATCACGTTTCTCGGTTACGTGATTTCACAAACGGGGGTGGAGATGGACCAGTCAAAAGTATCCGCGATCATGTCCTGGCCTGAGCCCACCAATATTAA
The DNA here is from genome assembly GCF_019097595.1 of Hemibagrus wyckioides. Classification (NCBI taxonomy): domain Eukaryota; kingdom Metazoa; phylum Chordata; class Actinopteri; order Siluriformes; family Bagridae; genus Hemibagrus; species Hemibagrus wyckioides. The sequence goes on along the minus strand of NC_080718.1, from coordinate 8,808,628 downwards.
AGGCCTCCAACGATTCCTGGGGTTTGCTAACTTTTATCGCCGTTTCATCCGGAACTATAGCACCATAGCCAGTCCCCTGACCTCGTTATTAAAGGGGAAACCACAGAAACTAAAATGGACTGATCAAGCCCGAACTGCCTTCGATAAGCTTAATCACAGCTTCTCCTCCGCCCCTATACTCCGACATCCACGACCCGACTTACCTTTTACAGTAGAAGTGGACGCCTTGAACAGCGGGGTGGGAGCAGTACTTTCTCAACGCCAACCAGAGTCCGGCAAACTACATCCCTGTGCCTTCTACTCTCGGAAACTAACACCGGCGGAATTGAATTACGACGTGGGCAATAAGGAACTTCTAGCTATGAAGGTTGCCCTCGAGGAATGGAGACATTGGTTGGAGGGGGCAGCTCACCCGTTCCTCATACTCACAGATCACCGTAACCTGGCGTACCTCCGTGAAGCTAAGCGCCTCAACCCACGCCAAGCCAGGTGGGCCTTATTTTTCTCACGGTTCAAGTTCACGGTCACCTATCGTCCCGGCACAAAGAACGGGAAAGCTGACGGTCTCTACAGAATCCATGAGGTCAGCGAATCACCCTCACACCCCAGTAGTATACTCCCACCATCCGTTTTAGTAGCCCCCATTCGTTGGGATTTCATAGGAGAAATCGAAAGGGCTTACACCCCGAGGCCCCCCCCCCAAATTGTCCCCCCTCCAAACGTTATGTTCCCACCATGTACCGTCTAAGACTGATCAGGTGGACGCACGAATGCCCCAGCTCTGGCCACCCCGGCATCCATCGTACGGCCCAATTGCTGCGTCGCACCTTTTGGTGGCCTTCTCTTCACCAGGATGTGGAAAGGTTTGTACGCTCATGCTCCATCTGTGCCCAGTCCCGAACCGATCGCCATCTGCCTGAAGGCCTGTTGGAGCCCCTACCCGTCCCACGCCATCCCTGGTCTCACATTTCTATTGATTTTCTCACTGACCTCCCCGACTCACAGGGCTTCACAACCATCATGGTTATCATTGACCGATTTTCCAAGGCATGCAAATTAGTTCCCATGAAGGGATTACCTACTTCCATGGAGACCGCTGTGGCCATTTTCCACAACTTCTTCCGGAATTTTGGGCTCCCCGAGGACATTGTATCGGATCGGGGGCCACAGTTTACCTCCAGGGTCTGGCAGGAGTTCTGCAAGGAACTAAGAATCAAGGTCAGTCTGAGCTCAGGATACCACCCCCAATCTAACGGGCAGGCCGAACGTCTGAACCAAGAACTAGGAAGGTTCTTGAGGGCTTACTGCAGCAAGGAACAGCATCGATGGAGTGAATTCCTCCCATGGGCCGAATACACTCAGAACTCCCTCACCCATTCCTCTACGGGGCTGACACCCTTCCAATGTGTATTTGGCTATCAACCACCCCTGTTCCCGTGGTCCGGGGAGCCCTCTGATGTCCCCGCGGTGGACGAATGGTCCAGGCGAAGCCAGGAGATCTGGGAATGAGCCCATGTTCGCCTTCATCGGGCTATACGTAGACAGGCGATGCAAGCCAGCCGCCGACGCCAACCCCACCCTACCTACCAAGTGGGTCAAAAGGTTTGGTTATCCACGCGCAACCTGAAACTCAAGCTGCCATGTCGTAAGCTCAGCCCCAGGTTCATCGGCCCCTTCAAGATCATCCGCCAGGTTAATCCCGTCTCGTTTCGCCTAGAGCTGCCCGCCTCCTACCACCTCGCACCCACCTTTCATGTATCCCTGCTCAAGCCCTATCACGAGCCACAGACCGCGGACCCCTCTGCCCATGAGCCACCCCCTCCCCTGGACATTGACGGTTCCCTCGCCTATCGGGTCCACACCATTCTTAACTCGCGTCGTCAGGGCCGCCGCCTCCAATACTTGGTGGACTGGGAGGGATATGGCCCGGAGGAGCGATGCTGGGTCAATGCAAACGATATCCTGGACCCCGCTCTCATAGACGAATTCCACCAGAACTTTCCCCACAGACCCGCCCCTCGCCCGAGGGGACGCCCTCGACGCCGAACACCTGGAGGTGTTCTTAGACGGGGGGGTTCTGTCACGAAGCCTGAACGCCAGAGGGAGCCGTCGCCCGAATATTAACTGTTTCTGTTCACTTCCGGTTCTATGACCTATATAAACCGCATGCTATCCTAGTTTCATTGCGAAGCATTGTTTCCTTTGTGTTACCTGCCAAGCCTTGATTTATCTATAGTCTCGTTTCCTCGTGTATGACCTTGCTCGTTTTTCTTCTGACTTCGTTTCTTGGACTAGCGTTTTGGTTTTGACTTTCTCTTCATTGCTTTCTGGTTTTTGACTCTATCTTTTCCGTGACCTCGACCAAGATCTTAGCCTTTGGCCCTTTACATCATCCGCGTATGGATTCTAATACCCCTACGTCTGACGGGACGTTACAAGCGCTTTATAGAGAACCTGGAAAGCTCCTCTCACTGGTCCCTTCTTGGGTCTTAGAGGAGAAGCCTAAAGAGGATAAATTTGGCACAAAGCACTCAGTAGCCCTGTTGCTTGGTCATGGGATTAGGTGACATTTTGACTGCTTCCACGTTTTTCCTGAGTTTTCTTGAGGCTTGAGGCTTGAGTTGTCTCACAAACAGCGCAGAGGACATAGGGCAGGGCTCAAAGAAACCCTCCCATACTGCAAAAATAGTTGAGGAATAGAATAAAAACATCCTTTATTACATTTTTATTTGTCTGTTTTTTTTTCATTGTAACATAGATACAGCCTTATAGAGATAAACAACAGACAAACAAATAAAATTGAGAAAAAGAAAAGAAAAAAAGAAAACAAACAGGGCAGAGAGTAATATTGATGTGTTTGTAGATTCACATTTTTCTTTGCCAAAAAAATCAGAATTAGAAAAAGATGTTTTGCATGGAAATCAAATAGTGTATCCATTTCAGTGCTCAGCAGCAATTCAAGAACAAACCAAATTGCAGCTTTATGATAATTAAATGATTTTATCTCAATACCAAAAGAGTGGAGAAAAGTTCCCTTGTATTTTTTACATTTGAAGCAAAGTTCAGAGGATTTTCTGTACATCTGTTATCTGTGCCAAAGCTTGATTTTCTAAATCCTTTCTGATTCATGGCAACACTGTTTTGAGTCTACAAGCTAGTATTTTGGCCAATATTTTACAGTCTGTATTCAAAAGGCTTATTGACCTGTAAGAAACACACTCTTGAGGGTCTTAGGCTTTCTGCTGCAGTAAACAGATGCTGTTTTCCATGAATCTGGAGCCACCCTTGGTCTAGAAGACTTGAAAGGGCAGGCATTAAAATATGGAAAAATCTGACCAAAACAATTTGTAAAGTTCACTGGGGAAACCATCAGGCCCTGGAGATGTGTTAGAAGGCATGGACCAAGTTGCATTTCGGACCTCTGATGACACTGGTGACTCTAAGAGTGCCCTTTAATCCTCAGAAATGGCTGTAAGGGGAGTTTATCCAAAATGTAGTGATATCAGACTGCTTAGCTGTAATCTGATATTTTTATAATGACCTATAAAAGCTTTTGAATGCATTGTTAATCGATGTAGGTTAGTGAGTGACAGAGATTTCAGTGATTTCATTATTCTATCTTTTTTTTTAATTTGATGAACCAGTTTTCAGCTAGATTTATTTGCATATTTATATTTGTACTTAGAACAAAAAGAAGTTTCTTAATGTGGTTTGTGTTATCCAAATTAAGATCAGCACTGGCCTGTCACAGTAAGGCCCAGTTTGTTTAATTAGGAGCAGTGGAGGCACTTCAGTCTTCTAGTTCCAACTCCTGCCTTTTTGCATGCCAAAGTTTAGGATGTGTTATGGCCCTGGATAGTAACTTTAGCTGTGTCCCATAAGGTTGCAGATGTTACTGGTGAGTTTTTATTATCTGTCCAATCGTTTTTAAACCTTTCCCATACTGCCTTACAAAATGATAGGTCAGTCAAAAAAGGAAGAATTAAATCACATGTCCTAGCATTTTAACATTCTAAGTAGTCTAAGTAGATATATAGTTATTGGAAACAAAAAAGCAAAACCAAAAGAGCTGCAAGAGTAGAATTATGTATCCATGACAGAGACAAAGAAAAATTTCCACATTTTAGCGAACAGCAACATAATGAAAGGCCCTTTTCTTCCCTGAAGTCTCTTCCCTGAACAAGAAGACCAACAAGAAGAACAAATTTAGGTCACTGTATCCAACTGGCCTCAAGTATAGAAGCAAAATACCCTGTACCAAAATGTGATACAGAATTATAGCCATTAAGAGGCGCACATGTGCAGCAAACCAGCTCCCACATTAGCTATAAAAGACATCAGAGGCTTACAACAAAAGTGTCAATAAACTTAATACAAAAGAGTAGAAATGTAGAAATTTGAAATATAAGAAATTTTGTTTTTTTTTTTAAAATATATTATCTATATTATATTAACTATATTATAAATATATCACCACACTGAGTTTTTTCACTGGTTTGTTGCGAGTGATTTCTGTGCTCTCTTGATCTCAAAATCTGAGTTGGGGGAGGGGTCCAACCAATTTGGTAGCATCCTTGCAAGAAAATACGCAATGGACAGAAATTGTGCCTTCAGCCTCAGTTAGAAGCATTTGCAGACACTGCAGAGAAATTCTTGTATTGAAGTCAGTGAGGCAAAAATATTGTCTAAGAGATTGTAAATCATGCCTAAATGACCATTAATGCTATCCAGACAGCATGGGGTCGACTTGATCTGATGGAGTTGACGAGGCCTCCTCTGTTTCAGCATGTTTCGTCTACACATTTCTGGAGAGCTGGGAAGACACAAAAAGTGGAAAATCCCACATATCTGTAGTCACAGACATATTTTGTTGCTACTGAGGCAGTGTGATTCAAGTTTGGATCAAAATCAAAATAAGAAAGTTACAAATAAAAGTCAACTAGAATGAAGTTAATGAACTAGGCTGCCATCTTCACATGACTCCACCCACAAATACAAATTCTACATGGTTATATCTTCTTGTCAAGTCATGTCCAGTCTGCTAGCTAATCTCATTACTATGCTCCTCAAAACATTAAGTGGATATCTTTTTTTTTGGCAGACAAGGGGTTGGGAGCTATGTTGTTCCAGTTGATAGAGAGGGAGGAACTCCCTATACTGTACATCAGTTGCAAGAGAGAGCAAATACAGCACAATAGAGAAGGAGTGTCTGGACACCGAACTGGTGGACCTCACCCTGCTACTAGTGATCTACTAGAATGGGCCTTAAGACCACGCCTTGCTCCAGTGGCTCCACCGCATGAAAGAGTCCAATGGGTAGATCACTTGTTATCTGTCACTACAACCTTTAAGTTTGAGGTGGTCCACAGGCTGGGGGTGATTGTTCTCTCGGGAGTAAGGCAGTTGGGGTATGTGGAAGCAGGGCGTGGTTGAGAGCTGGTTTGTTGAATGGAGGGCAGAGCCGAGGGTAGTCAGTGTAAGGTCACATACCTGTGCTAAATAATATTAATGTTCTCTGCTGCAGTGAGCTACAGCAAGGATAAAAGATGAGAGACAGCCAAAAAACATGAATCTGGGGCTTTTGTGGGAACAGGCTCACGCAAACAAAAAAGTTAAAGACAAGAAAAAAAACAGGTGTTTTTTTTCCAATCTTCAGCAGTCCAGTTTTGTTGAGTCTGTGCCTCAGATTCCTGACAGTTTAGTGGACGATGCCTCAAATTCCCTACAGCTTAGTGGACTTCTGCTGTTGTAGCCCATCCACCTCAGTGTATGATGTCTTGTGCATGCCGAGTTGCTTTTCTGCTCACCGGGGTTTGCACTTATTTAAGGTTACTATATCCTTCCAGGCAGCTTCAATCAGACTGGTCATTTTCCTTTGTCAACAAGGCATTTCCACCCAAAGACCTGTTACTCAGTCAATGTTTTGTGTTTATTCCATACTGTCCTGTGTAAACTCTACAGACTACTGCATATGAAAATCCTAGGAGATCAGCAGTTTCTGAATTTATTCAAACCAGCCCACCTGGGGCTTTTCAGGGATTATACATTTTTCTGTTATGATTTATGGTTAGTGTAGTGACTGATGTGATGAATGGTCAATTCTGCCAAAATACTTGTATAACAGTTGCACACTAAGTTACAGAATACAACATAACATGGAAAAAATATCAACCATGACATTTCACATTGCAGAATTAAACATCACCATTTTAAGTGTGATTCCAATACTTTATTTATTCAAGTGAAATTTGTTAGAAGGGACATAACTGTAAAAAAAAAAAAAAAAGAAAGAAAAAGAAAAAAAAAAAACCCTTCCAGAGAACACAGCCGGACCTGATGCAATTCTTTAATTTAATAAAAAAAAAAAAAGGAAAAAAAAAGAAGAAAGAATTGAAATTAAGCACTCACTTTAATTAAACTGCAATGATTTTTCGGTTTGAACGAGAAAAAAATAAAAATCAAAGCAATGCAACAAAAAAAAAAACAACCAAAAAAAAAGAGCAAACAACCAAAATAAAAAAACCCACAAACCTGCACAATATAGGTTTATCACACTCAGTATTCTTAGCCAAGACAACTTTGTTCATAACATTTTTAAAACTATTATCTATTCACAATTACAAAAACTTTAACTCTTACAGTAACAGATTTACAAAATGAAATCCAAATAAAGAAATCCAAATAATTAGGTCACTTTATGCTAAAATAAAAAAAAAAGAAGAAGTAAAATTTCAGATTCTGTTCTGAAACATGGGATTACAGCTGCATTAAAGCCAACATACTTAAGAAAAATAGGGAACTTTTGCTTGGTGCATTAGAACATACATACAATAACTCCTTTAAAATGAACATCAAAGCACTGTCCTGTAAAACAGATGATGCAAAGGCATCCTATTCAACCTATAAAGACTATTTTCATATTATTCAGTATTCATCCATAAAATAATCATCCTCCTCCTCTTCCTCCTCTTCTCCTCTCATTGATGGACCATCCTTGTCAGAGAGCATGTTCCAAACAACAAAGTTATCATCTTCAGCTGCATAAAGAACAATAAAAGGAAATGATAAAACTTGAGTGTCAAAAACACTGCTTGTGATGCATGAATACAATTTTTTGTACCTATTCACATACCCACACATCTCTTCTTGGTTTTCCTTACTGACTGAACAGACGTGATCTTGTCCTGCTAAAAAAAGCATTGCTGTTAAGTAAGACAACATAAAAGTAAAATTCCATTCAGCTTGGTATGCAACTGGTTTCATGTGTCTCAGAGGAACAGGTTTATTTACAGAATTTTAAAAACACTGATGAAATGATGTCTGTTGGCCATTTATAATTTTGATGGATAAAGTAAGGCATTTGGCCTAGCACATGCACAGCCTAAATGCACAATTAATTTTTAACTTTCACTTCTGAGAATGAAATGGCTTTGTACTTGGATGAAGTGAGCATTTAAAAAGACAAGGTATTTCTGTAGCCGGCATTTCAGACTCCAAAACCAGTGACTTGAAATGAGTTATAAAGCAAAACCAAAAAACTGCTATAAAAGGTGATAAAAGGAACTAATATGTATCTTTTTCCATAACATTTTATCCTATCTATAAACAGTTAAAATTGACATCATTCATGAGTATATTAAACATTTGCAATGAATTGCAAATTGCTTGTGGTATAGGCAGAATAATACGCTACAGACCATACAGCAAAATAGCCCACTTTGGGGAAAAAGCTAACCAGCTACTTAAAGTGTTAATAATATAGCTAGATATTTACTGCTAACCCTAATCAAGAACATATTGTTTAAAGACAGTTTGGATTTGCTATCAGTGATGCATTTCAGTACATAAACAATGTTAGAAGTGGCAATGGGACAGCAACTATTGAGAATCGAATACAACATCACTGCAGGAAAGGTTTCATATGATTAACTGGCAAATATATCAAAAATAGCAAATAGAAAATAGACTTGGACCATTTTATAACCCTGTTCATTAACATAATGGATAATGATTTACTCTAATACAACATCTGCTCAGAGAAAGTATGTGTTAGTCATCACCTGCCCTAGTTAGTATCTGACGTATGAGCTAGCTAGTATGTGTGTTGTGACAAGTGACCAAACTGGGGGAGAATATGGGCAAAAATCTATCAATCAAATAAATAAGCAATAAGAAATGATTCATTTGTAAAGTCAAACCTACCTTAGGGCTGCCTTTTCTGCCATTGTTGACTTGCCTTTTTATCTTCTGTAGGTGGTATATATACTTATCATTGTTGTCTCTTAGACAAAATGAAAAGAAGTCAGACGTCAGTGAAGTCCAAATAACCAAAACACGTCCTATTTGCATTTATGATAGAGGGGCTAGGGTTAGGGATCTTTAGGAATGCCGTAATAATACTGGGTAGGACCTTAAAAGAAGCAGATTGAGCTTTGTTACATGGTGCCAACAATATTTAGATAGGCTGCATCCAAGTGATGCTTAACTGGCATTAAAGCATCCAACATAAGCCAAGAAAACGTTCCTCAAATCATTACACCACCACAATCAGCCGGAACCGTAGACACCAGGCAGGGTGGGTCTATGAATTCATACTACTGACAGCAAATTCTGAACCTTATGCATCTTAGCAAAGATCAAGATACATCAGACCAGATGAAGTTATTCCTATTTCCAGAGTGTGCTGCAATCACATTTTCACCCAATCTGCTGATTGACTGAACATTAACTGAAGATCTTGACTTGTATATGTATTATTTTATTACCTGTACTGCTGCTACAAGATTGACTGACTGGAGAATTGCATGAATCTGCAAGTTTTCCTGTTCATATGCACATTAAATTTACAAAAATGAAACTGGAATAGATTTACAAAATAAAATGATCTGTATATAGCTTAAACAGAGCCTACCTGTTGACAGAGCGCAGCATCCCTGGAGTAATGTGCAAACACTGAGGTGTTTTCACTGAAGAAAACATGCTTGAGCTGGGGGTTTGTGGATTTTGTAAAAGGCCAAAATCAGGCTCATCTCCATTCGTTGACCATACAGGCAACTGCCAAAAATACAGCTATTAGTTATACATAGATCTTTACCCATTTGTTTTCCCCTCCTAAAAAAACCACCACATATAACATTTCATCATGTTATTAGAAGGAGTACTGCAAAATGTTAGCAGCAATTTGAAGCATTTTAAAGATCTTTTACTGTTAATCTATAAGGAATTATAAAACTGACCTTGACAAGCACCAATGACCAGACACACAGGTTAATGTGAAGATTAGTCTGTGACTAATGAAAGGCACTAAGTATACTAAGATGGATTTTAAAGTGCTCAGCTTAGGTCCTATCGCACTACACAAAATGTACAACTAATCAAACTCTGAAGCATACTTGGTTGCAAGCATTAATGCCAAACATTGACTGGTCACTCCATAGCACTAGAGTTTCACTTCTGATTTAGCCAAATAGTCTAATGAAGTAAATAAAAAAATAAATAAATGCATTTTAATTGGGCATGTTAGAACAAAGTTAAAATTGTATGTGCAATAGATGGGCAGTGGCTAATTCAGCTTGGTATTGGTGTTAGTTATTAACCATAATAAACTGATGAGGTTTATGACCCAGGACCATTTTCATTGGAGACATGCTCTAGCTGACAAAGTGGTCAATTAAAAAAATCTATAAAGCATATTTATATATACATTTACTATTAGTGCAGTATACTGGAGTTGAAATTAAATATAAATATTGATCAAAATTAATTAAAAGTTTAAAAGTATTTCTCAGACATTCAGGATTAATTTAAGGATATTTAATACCACACTGGGTGAATGCTGTAAGAATTACAGCAGTTTTTAGTCGACTCTTTTACGTGGTCCCACCTAACTGCAAGTTGAGAGTTTTACTGAAGTATTAGGAATTCACTGGTCTAATCTATTACAAGAATTCAACAGAGCTGTGACAAAAGCAGGGGGCTTTCACCTTGATTTGTTTATTGTGCATTGGTGAACCGGCAAAGACATCATCATGATCATCTTTGGGCATATGATCCAAAAAGTCCCACATCTGTTTCTTCCTCTTCAGCGTTCCTACCTTGGCAGTAATAGGAGCCGTTTCTTTTGCTGGAAATAAAGTTTTAAGATTTAAATTAATATAAAGACAGGCTGCCCTATGCAAAGTAAAAAAAAAACAAAAAAAACCCAGTACTTTAGGTTGGGTACTAAACTATACCAATACTACAAAACATCTAATAGATTTGTTTGAATAAGAAGAATTACCTGGTTCATCCATCTTAACTGTCTTTGCCTTATGTTTCCCTTTGGATCTTCCATGAGTTTGATATAGTGCAGTGTATTGTGTCTGACATTCCTCAGCTGAACGTGTGCCAACTACCAGTGAGACATTTACCCAGTAACCACGCTTGTTCTTAGGTAAGGATTTCACAGCCCTAAGTAGGTCAACAAATACACAACATTCCAATGTTTCTTCATAATATGTGAAACGTTTTACTGAGCTTTATGAAATTAAGCTGTATGAAAGGTGCTATATAACAAGGTTATTACTGCCATTATTATTATTACAAATTTTCATATTATTATTATTATTTTCAGGAGTATGGATTCTAGCATAGAAGAAGCCAATGGATTCATATAACCCAAATACATTGGATGGTCAATAATGGCTACTACAGTAGAGCTAAACTTCAAAAAAGGATGACTTACTCATTAAGTTTTTGCAGCTCTTGATCAGTCCATGCTCCTTCTAGCGCATCTTGTTCGATCACAAGGTGCTTTGCAGTTTGCTCCTTTTTGTTTCTTCTGCTTGTTTTACTGTTTACTGATGGCTTTGGTTTCTTGCCAGCGTTACCTGGCACAGAAGGCTGAGGAGGTGTCTTAGATTGCTCAGTATGTATATCAGCCTGGCGAGTTGTCTTTTCAGAAATGCCTGAATTTTTCGTTTGTTGCATCCTCTTCAGAGTAGACTTTGAACTATTGTTTTCTTCTGTTTTCGGCTCTGAGGGTGGATTTTCGTCATCTGCATGAACCATCATGTAATTCTCATTTTTCTTTGAAGCCTTCCTTTGTCTTTGTGTCTTCTTTTTATTGGTCACGTCAATTTCTCTATGCGGCATGGTAGAGTCCTCAGTCTCAGACATGGTTGCAATTGGAGGAACTACTTTGCTTTTCTGCTTTAAGCCTTTTCTTCTGCATTTTTTTGTAGGGACTGGAGATGTAAATCCTTGATCTGCAACTTTCTGAATTTGAGATTGTGTGGAACTGGTGTGAGAGTCTGAACATGGATTGGAGAGCTTCTCACTGTGAATTACTTTCTGCAGACGCTTCTGGATGAGCCGTGTTTTAATTTTTCCCTCAGGGGCCTGGATCACAGAACCACCATCTTCAGTTGAAGCAGCAAACTTGGACACCTCAGAATCAGAGCCAGTAGAGGTTCTTTCTCTAGAATATGACCGTCCCCTCCTCAGGTACATTCGCTCAGACTGTGCTTTCTGAGGAGAAGGCTGCTTGAAAGTGGCTTTTTCTGATCCAGAGTCAGAATTGAAAACTGCATCATGAGATGACTTCTTTGAAGCATTTCTCCTAGCTTTGGTTCCATCAGTCCTCCAAGATTTACGCTGTTTAACACGTCTCCTTGGTGCCAAAGTATCTTCATCACTGCTGTCTTTCATTTCTGTCACAATATAACATATAACCTCCATATTAACTGATACCACTTGGCGTCCCCTTTCCCCCCAATGCATCCATGCATTCTGTTAAAGTAATTAGAGAACATTATAGAATAGAGGACAGTAATATGAAATACTATAGTCCCCTCCAAAAAGTATTTAAGCAGCAAGGCCAGGTCTTTTGTTTTTGCAATTAATTAAAGATATTTGGGTTTGAAATCAAGAAACACATATGAGATAACCATTTACAATTTACATTTGCTTCAGTTAATGTTCATTTTACATATATAATGGGAAAGAAATGCCATATCCGTAGCTTTATCTCTGATATGATTGTTGGAGCCAGGTGGGCTGGTTTGAGTATTTCAGAAACTGCTGATCTCCTGTGATTTTTATACACAAGTCTTTGGGATTACCCAAAACAGTGTGAAAAAGAAAAAAAAGAAGTGGAAATGCTTAATAACCTTTACGTAAGTAATACTTTAGATTTGGTTTTATACCTATTTATCTATCAAGCCTGCAACCCACGGACATCACTACTATTGCATTCTTTCATTTGTTGTTGGGGGTTTTTTTCCCTCTTCATGGGGTAAAAATGCATGCTTAATTGCATTAAGGACTGGCTTGGCCAGTCTAAAACCTTAAATTGTTTTACCATTTTTCTATTTGTTCTGTTAACAGTGTGTTTTGAGGCTGTTGGCGATGTCACTGACCACTGTAATTGGGTTTCTCACCAGTGGATTTATTCTATTGCAGGACAAATTGTTGTAGTGGCCATGCCTAATGCTTGTGCAATAGCTTTGATCAATTTTTACTTTTTTTCAGCAAAAAAGGCTAGCACAGTCAGCTCTCTTCTTGTTGCCTTATCCTCTTTGAAAATCAATACTGGTTTCCAACCAAGAGTTGGAAACCATAGTGTATAGTGTTGTAAAATAATCACACAGGGCACACACGGACAAAGTTTAAACAAAATGTGGTATGTTCCAAGTTATTGAACACCTCTAGAAGTAAATATTAGAAAATATAAACTAAATTTCTGATTTATTCATATGAAATTACGGTATACCGTAGTTGAGTTGAAGCAAAATGTTTACATACATCTAGGCAAAAGATATTCAATCTCAGTTTTTAAAACTCCACACATTTTACATTGCCATACCAACTCTTTCGGCAAGTCAGTTAAGGCTTTGTTCACATCAGATTCTCAGCTTTAATTCACTATATCAAAATGCCAGTGGGTCAGAAGTTAGCACAAATTTGTTATCTACAAATGCCTCTTTAAAAAGCCTAGAAGATTCTCATTTGGGACCAGATACAATTACTGTTTTAGTTCCAGTGCTAATGGCCTACTGCAGCTTCTTTCTAGTTTTTCTTGTCTTTATTCATTTTTCTGGTATGAAGAGAAGGCGATGCAAATAAAGCAAGTGTGGAAAATACATTTGCAAAGCTCATATTTCCTTATAAGCTCATATAAGCTCATATTTAAGTTATTGCCATGTTTACAAAGAGTGATGTTAGCTGGTAGGATAGACTGGGTGTAAAGATAACCACCACTTCATCCTAGTCAGAGGCTATCCCTAAGTAACACTAGGCGCAAGACAGGAATATTCACCCTAGATGAGACACCATTCACACACACATTCACACATACTGGCAATTTAGTATGCCCTATTTGAATACATGTATGTTGTAAGACCATAGGAGGAAAACAGAAAACCAGCACAGAGACATCATGTGACATTCCAAACAAACATTAACCTAAGTTCAGGATCTAACCCAGACCCTTGGATCTATCATGTGGCAATGGGACCAGCTTGTCACCATACCTTTGATTCTGTAGGTTTTTAAAAAATCCAAATTATTTTGGCATGTTTACCAATTAATAAAATTTATTAAAATGTTATACTTTTATTTTATTGACATTATGGTAACTTTAATGGCATTTATAGTGAATGTTTTTAGGACATCAATATAAATGAGCGATAATACATGTTACTAGTCAAAGGTTTGGGGTAACCTAGAAAATTTCACTTGGACTTGCATATTTTTATTCATGAAATGAGCTGTAAGACTTTGACAAAGGTATTAATAATGATTTTTGTTTGAAATGATAATTTTGCTCTTTAAATTTTAGTTTCTTCAATGATTCCGCCCTTTTAGGCAATTACTGCTTTGTGGACCTTCTGCAGAGGTTAATCTGAGGAAATTTCACCTCATGTTTCTTGAAGCAGCTGACACAGGCTGGACTGGATTGATGGCCACTTTTTTACAAACCATGAAGTTGCTCCCACAACAGCTCAATAAATGTTGCGATTTGGTGACTGCACAGGCCAGTTCATTAAGAGAGAACAACAACTGACTACTTCTTCTCTAAAGAAGATAGGAGCTGTGCTTTGTGCCACTGTCCTGATGTAGGGGGAAACCAACTCCAATTAAGCACCATTCACACCATCCTTTTATTGGGCAGTCTCATATGGCATTTTCTTGCAACTCTGCCTAGTAGGTCAGCATCCTGGAGTCAACTCTTGTCTTTTGAAGTCGGACTGCTGTTTTCCAAGTACCGCTCAATGACAAAGCCAGTTGAGGACCTGTGAGATTTCTGTCTGTTTCTCAAACTAGACTTGATGTACATGTGCTCTTGGTCATTAGTGCACTAGGGCCCTCTCTCTTTCTATCTCTGCCAGTTTTTGCTGTTCTTTGAGGACAGTAATACATATAGTTGTACAAAACCTTTTTTCCAATTTGTTTTTTCCCCAATTTGTCACATGGAATGGGCCCTCTTGAACAAAAACAGCCTACAAAAGGCTTGTACTGCTCCTTTAATCAGCACAGAGGTTTTCAGCTGTGCTAATGTAATTGCAAAAAGGTTTTGTAGTGATCAATTTGCCTTTTCACATAAACCTAGATTGTTTTAGAGATGATTGCTGAAAATGACCCCCTTTTCACCTATGTAGATATTTCATTATAAATCCTAAGCTGTCAGCTCGACTAGTCATTTACATTAAAACTGTTTAGACAGATTTGATCAATTTATTGTTCTTTTAATTGAGAGACTTACACTTTTCTTTCAAAACACAAGCAATTAGGGAAAATGCCCCCAAACCTTTGAACAGCCATTTTTAGTATAATACACCCAGTTATCATTGAAGGCATCAAAAACCAATTGCTGATATTTTGGGATAGGGATAAATCATGATTGGCCAGATCAGAAATGATCCAGGCCATACTGTAAAAACAGTAATCACAACATAAGAACGTCCAACTTGAGTGCATGGAGGAGTATCAGCGAGTATGGTCTTTAAAAATAAGCACAAGGTGCAGTGAAATGCAGGTTTGCAGGTTAACTTAAGCAAAGTTGTAGATGCTGGTAAAAAGAAATGTTTGTGCCTCATTACTCACAGAATTGTGCTGCACTCACATCCAACAGTTTCTCTGCATTCTCACCTCACTGTTCTTGCTTGGCTCAGTTATCAAGTTCAGTCAGTCACACAAAACAACCAAATGGTCAAACGCACCATCTATATGGCACTCTCAAGCAACTACAGCCTGCCTTGGCTAGAAGTTCATATACATTGCACCTGCCTTATCTGCCTTAAGCTAGCCCTAAATAGATGCGATCAAATAAGCAATGTCAGTACCTCATACCAGAACAATTATAAGTACAATTCTAAGCAAAACACCAAAAACACATCAAAAAAGATTTGATCATAAATCTTACCAGGAGATTTATACGTAGGCTGTTCTTTAGGCAATTTTAGCGGCTTTAAATGTACCACTGGTCTTGTTTTCGGCTTGAAAAAAATAAATAAATCACAAGTTATTAAACTGCATAAATATCAAATAAAATCTTTAAAAATCTTACACAGATGGAGGAAAAAGATATAGAATAGAACTGACTACCGTCAATAAAATGGAGGTTGATGTATAATCCTCATGGACCGTAACATTCATATCGGGTCCTACAGTGATCCTGCCTCCTCTCCAGTACTCCAGAGGAGGTTTGATGAGACGACCACTGCGGGAAACTGGAGCACTGTGTGGCTGCTCACTGCCTGCAAAGCTAACAGCTGCACCAGAGATAATTCATTTTGTTTGTCAAGTAATAATTTTCTTGCTGTCCTTGAAATATAAGCGTAAAAGATGAATTGTCTACACGTGAACTATTATAATTTTAACACACTGCCTCAGGCATTTTGTCCTGAAATATTACTTACATTTTTAAATATCGGTATAGATTAATAAGGATTTTAAACAGATTTATATCAGAAATGGAAACAGCCTAAACATTTTTCATGAGCATTACAATTAGCTTACTTACGGGTTGACTTATGTTGTTTGGATATCTGTTTTTTTGAGGGCAATTTCTTTTGTTGGTCAAACGGTGATGAATTGTTCCTCTGTCGATTTTTTCCGCTTCTAAAAGGATTGAATACTTTATGAAATCAGCCACGTTACAAGCTTCTCTAGAAGGTCCCTATAAAATTACATCAGCATAAAGGGGCACCTCAAAATATATCAGCAACATACCCTTCATTATCAATCAAGAATTTATTCAGGTATTCCTTCCACATTTCAGGAAAGCCAAAAAGAAACTTCTTCATAAACCATGGAGGAAATGCTAAGGAAAAAAAAAAAGAGTTCAGTTAAACCACCAAAGCAGTAAGAACGGGAATGAAACCAGATCGAGAATTTGCACAGGAATGATTTGCTTACATGAACTGTGGTAGTGTGACATCTTTCCAACAAGAACATAAGTCCCACCAGACGCAGTCTTAACTACATTACTTGAAATTCGCTCAGTGATGCAACTACTGTGCCAAGGGATCTTGTTGTCTCTATTCAGAGGAAAATGTTTTTAAGACATGTCTATCTGCAACAATTTGGCTGCCTATAAATACATACATTTAAAGAGGATTTCTGAAAGCTGAAGATGTCAAAATAGTTTAAAAAAAATAACTATTATCTCCAGATGGAAGCAACACTTAAAACTAAACATTATAAAATGTTTTCCAATGTGCAGATGTTAATGCTTTTATGAATATTCAAAAATGAACTTACATTCGAATGCCATCAACAATAAGTTCTTTGTTGTGCAGCTTCAAGACCCAATCTCTTAAATGAATCCCGTTCACCTAACATTCAGATACAAATAATTGTGCCATAATAAAACCAATGATTCAATATGTTTTCATTTAAGAACAAAAATTAATAAATAATAATAATTAATGAATAATAAGTGTTGACTCATTACTTACACTTGTCTTTCCATCCAGAGCCTTATCTATTTCTTTAGTCTGTTGTTTGGACATTTGCTTCCTGGGGATGGAAATGCGGGGTGATTGCTGCAGGAGAGAATCCTCCATCAGATTAGGAAGAGTCTGAGGTGGTGCCTCCAAACACACAGACTGCCTATTAGAGATTTTCTCTGGTCTCTGTGGCACTGGCTGGCTTTGGGCAACGCTATCCAACCACTGAAGTGTATTCTCCCTATTGCTGTCACCATCTGCTGCACCTTCTGAATCATCCCTTACACTCATCTCACCAAAGACTCCATGATTACCTGCGATAGACATGAAGGACACACATAACTAAAAACATCTGATAAAACAATTTCTAAGGACAATATCCAAGTACTTACTTCTATTTCTGACTCGACTGATTAACTGAATTGACTTTGCAGGTCCTCGCTGAGCAAGTAAGTCATAAGGCATGCGCTCTAGCAGAACATAGGCTTCTGGGGTAAAAGAAGCATTTGTGTTAAAAGATTATACAAGATAAAGTGCAACCAAATGCAGATAGGTACCATAAATGACAACAATCTGAGATCACCAATCTGATATTTCTCTAAGCATGGCTTAGAGAGCTCAATAGTGATTTACAATGAATTACACAAATTAACTATAAAATGTTTGAACACATGCCTGGCTGAATCAGTGACACCAGAATGTTTATTTTGTATAACATAAAATTATTTTAATTATTATTTTCTATAACATAAAAGAACTGTTGTGTGATTTTAACTAAAATGCTTATGATAAAACCCTCTTCATGCTTTTTAAATGTTTATTGTTTTGAGCACTCCTGTGTACTAATAGCATTTTAACTTGAACCCCTCAAGTTTAATCA
Source organism: Hemibagrus wyckioides (assembly GCF_019097595.1). Lineage (NCBI taxonomy): Eukaryota > Metazoa > Chordata > Actinopteri > Siluriformes > Bagridae > Hemibagrus > Hemibagrus wyckioides. The sequence goes on along the minus strand of NC_080718.1, from coordinate 8,790,817 downwards.
TAGCTCATTCTTCTTTAGAGCTGTTTTCTGCCTAACTGGTGAAACTTGGTCTTTACTGCAGTGTGCTATTTTTGAACTGTATTCTGCCTTGACCGGGTGTTGAATTAAAGCGTCTGCCAAATGAGTAGGAAATGTAGTAAATAAAATAAACTAAAATGCAATCAACATAGGCATACCTTGGTCTATGTACTTCTTCGTGTTATTCGCCCTACTTTTCTTCTGTTGCGGTTTTACCTGGGTAAAGGTTTCAGTGAGCATCTTTTCAGGTGCAATAACAGATTCTGAGGAAAATATAGAAGTCATTTAATCGCAAAAAAGAAGCCAGGCAATATTTTTCTATATAATTCTTATGGAATTATATTACTAACTGTGAAACAAGTCAGGGTTATAGCCTTCTATATCAAGAAGTGATGTCATTTGGGGATCTTCGGAGCTTTTGCTCGTGCTCTCAGGAGGTGAAAGTGTCAGCACATATGTATCCTGTCCTTCTGATGTGGCATCATCAACTGGTGACTGCTGAATGTTTGTGAATAATGAGACACCCTCACCCAGCTGTACAGGTATGACACTCTCTTTCCTGTGCTCTTCTGAGTTCAACCGTTGAACTTTGGCCTTCAGTCTGGCAAAGACTTTTGCTGGCGTGTCAGTAACTCGTTTCAAACACAGCACAGAGTTGTTAATGGTACTGAGCTCACATCTCATGGCTCCTCTGGACTCTGCTCCAATCTGATGATCCTTTACTGTGGAATTCATCGCCACTGTAGTGCAGTTTCTGGTTAGTCTGTTTGAATATGCTGGGGTTTCAGCCGTGCCACACTCATGAGTATCCAAGCTGCTGGTTTGTACAGGAGTGCTGTAATAAAGTTCATGGAGCAGAGGACACTTGGCCGGAGAGACATACATGAGCTATGATGAAAACGAGCTGGTTCCAAATCCCAGGATTCATCGGCTATATTCCTAAAGGAAACTGAATTAGGAAAATATAGTATGGCCTGTTAATTATTTTTATGGGTCAAAAGCAATCAGTCTGTTATTAAAAACTGAAGTATCTAACTAACCTCTGCTTTTTGTAATGCAGTTCTATAGGCAGATCGACTGTAGCAATAGAATATTTACGTGATTACGTAAGTGTTCAACATCACAGCAGTACATATACAATATACTCAATAAAAAGGGCGTTTTCCTGCTAAGCTAAGCTAAATTAGCTAGATTGCTTAGATCATTAACAATCTAGTGTGTGTTTTATATCGTCGCGCAAACGTTACATTTCTTGTGTCGTTACGATTGTACATAGTGCTGAAAAATCACTATTACTGATCTGAAGGTGTCTTTGGGACAGAAAGCTCTGATTCTGTTAAAAGAAGCCACCGCGTAAAGTGATTCATTAGAAAGGTTTACTAGAAACAACTCGATTTTCAGGACAACACAGACACTTCACATCGCTGCAATAGGCTACAAGCAATTTCTGGGATTTTGTTGAGTTCTAGAGGAAATGAAATGATAATAAAACCAGAAACCTGAATCTCCCGACCATCGCAGCTGCATCGAGCGGTTCTTTTGAATTTCCCCACCAAACCAACGTATTCCAGGCGCACATTAGTTGCGTCATCTCCGGTCAGTACGCGACGAGCTGTTTCGCTAGTACAGTACTTTAATCCATAAAAATGATTAAACAGCAGAAAATGTAATGCAATATCAAACAGATGACTTTATTTGAACAATATTACCAATGAATATTCTATCTATAATAATATCGATAAAATAGAACATTAAATAACTATTAACTAAAATAAAATGTTTACATACTTTTTCTGTAGATGTAGGTATTTAATGTTTGCTTTACTTTATAGTCCTCTAATCTAATCTACACATTTCAGCAGCTAAAAGCATTAGCTGTAGCCTAATTCATATACTTTTACATGCCCTATATTTTTTTGAAAGGTCGCGAATTGTGCTGTAACGTGTTGAAAAGTGACACAAGCATCGTAAACATTAAACTGTGTGCAAAATGGACAGCTAGTTTTACTTTTCAATGCTTTAGGAGCGGACACGCAAACGACTTTATTATTTATCCGTTTTATTTTTTGGGTTGGTCGGCATTGGGAGATTTTGGATACTCAGATCTGGCAACCTTGCTTTCCGGGAAGTGAAATAAAAGTTTGTAAGAGGCGCGTGTTGACCGAGTATAACGTCGAAATGTTTTAAATCGAAACGTACATTTGATTACATTACATTTTATTTGGTGTATGTGACTTTACTAGAGGTTGGAGTAAATGATGGAAGTGTTTAGACTACCAGAAGAAGTGTGGGTCCACGTGTTTCATTTCCTTTCCACTCCTGACAAATTAAGTGTTCGCTCTAGCTGTAGATTTTTTATGAGGCTGATCGATCGCCCTGTTTTGTGGAAGAACAAAACGCTGTATATTGAAAAAATCAACTCATTCACGTCTCATTCCTGGAGTACACTCAGCAACAGGAAGATAAGGTCGGTTGTGGTGCTGAAGACGCGAGGAAAAGAGTGGAGGCAGCTCGCGGTGCGGCTTCCATGGCTTCAGTCAGTTACTGTGGATGTGTGCTGTGCCAGTACTCTTAATTCACTTAGTGACTTTAAAAATCTAACGCGACTTGTTCTTCGGCGGTGTATCTGTCCAAGTTTAACATCACTGTCAGCACTGCGCGAGCTGTCGCATCTCAGCCTGTGTGAGGTGGTCTGTGCTTCACCGTCGGACATTATAAATGCTCTTTCCCAGCTTACTAATCTGACTTCACTTCATTACCATGCATGCAGCAAGACCATTCCTACAGCAGCATTTCCCTATCTATTACAACGCCTGCCAAAATTAAAACACCTCTCTTTAAATATGGAATCAAATCAAGGCCCTGTCTCCAAAGATGCCCTCTTCTTTCCACAAGCAAACCTCCACGTGCCCGGTGAGGATTAATTGCAAAACATAATGGCTTATTTTACTTATTATTTAGTTGCATAAATGGAAATCGCCAAATAATTTGCAGTGAATCTTGGGTCATTTGAACATTTAAAACGTCTTCCATCAATAGAAATTTTTATCAGAAAAGAAAATAAGATTTTCATTTATTTACTATTGAAGAATATTCACCATGAACTACTGACATCTTTACAAAATACAAGGGGTCCAAAAGGATAGGAACCTGAACCAGTGGAATATGTTGAGCAAAATCTGCACAAACATGATACAGCCACTGAGAAAATGGATAGAGCATAAATGTGAACATGTAGAGCATAATTCTTCAAAATAAGATCTACAAAATAAAGAGTATGTAGCTAGAAAATAGACATGAAGGAAAATTTACAGTTGAAATGACTCATTTTAATTGCTTGTGAATATAGCAAAGAATAGAGTTTAAATCAAACAAAGAAAGGATTTCACAGGTGGGATAAACTGTGATTAGATATTGATCATTGTGGAATATAATCTTGCCCATGCACAACTTGGGCTGTTCACACTGGTAGTGAGTTGACTGAATTTTCTCTCTTAACTCATATATCAAGCCACTGTGGTGTACACTGCAGCCGTATAGAGCAGAAGAGCTTAAAAAGTGGATAGAGTTCTCATTAGCAATACTGATTGTAGTCATTTAATGTGTAGAAACTTGTAATGAATTTAAATAATAAAAGAAAACTTATTTCATCAGAAACTTATTGCACAATCCTTTATTCATTTACAAATATACAGTATCTCACAAAAGTGAGTACACCCCTCACATTTTTGTAAATATTTTATTATATCTTTTCATGTGACACACTGAAGAAATGACACTCTGCTACAATGTAAAGTAGTGAGTTTACAGCCTGTATAACAGTGTAAATTTGCTGTCCCCTCAAAATAACTCAACACACAGCCATTAATGTCTAAACCGTTGGCAACAAAAGTGAGTACACCCCTAAGTGGAAATGTCCAAATTGGGCCCAAAGTGTCAATATTTTGTGTGGCCACCATTATTTTCCAGCACTGCCTTAACCCTCTTGGGCATGGAGTTCACCAGAGCTTCTCAGATTGCCACTGGAGTCCTGTCCACTCCTCCATGATGACATCACAGAGCTGGTGGATGTTAGAGACCTTGTGCTCCCCCACCTTAGGGTTTAGGTCTGGAGACATGTTTGGCCAGTCTATCACCTTTACCCTCAGCTTCTTTAGCAAGGCAGTGGTCGTCTTGGAGGTGTGTTTGGGGTCGTGATCATGTTGGAATATTGCCCTGCGGCCCAGTCTCCGAAGGGAGGGGGATCATGCTCTGCTTCAGTATGTCACAGTACATGTTGGCATTCATGGTTCCCTCAATGAACTGTAGCTCCCCAGTGCCGGCAGCACTCATGCAGGCCGGGACCATGACACTCCCACCACCATGCTTGACTGTAGGCAAGACACACTTGTCTTTGTACTCCTCACCTGGTTGCCGCCACACACACTTGACACCATCTGAACCAAATAAGTTTATCTTGGTCTTATTGGACCACAGGACATGGTTCCAGTAATCCATGTCCTTAGTCTGCTTGTCTTCAGCAAACTGTATGCGGGTTTTCTTGTGCATCATCTTTAGTATAGGCTTCCTTCTGGGACGACAGCCATGCAGACCAATTTGATGCAGTGTGTGGCGTACGATCTGAGCACTGACAGGCTGACCCCCCACCGGATATGATGCTGAGCACATGCACTCAACTTCTTTGGTGGACCATGGAGAGGCCTGTTCTGAGTGGAACCTGTCCTGTAAAACCGCTGTATGGTCTTGCCCACCGTGCTGCAGCTCAGTTTCAGGGTCTTGGCAATCTTCTTATAGCCTAGGCCATCTTTATGTAGAGTAACAATTCTTTTTTTCAGATCCTCAGAGAGTTCTTTGCTATGAGGTGCCATGTTGAACTTCAAGTGACCAGAATGAGAGGGTGGATAACACCAAATTTAACACACCTGCTCGCCATTCACACGTGAGACCTTGTAACACTAACAAGTCACATGACACCGGGGAGGGTAAATGGCTAATTGGGCCCAATTTGGACATTTCCACTTAGGGGTGTACTCACTTTTGTTGCCAACAGTTTAGGCAGTAATGGCTGTGTGTTGAGTTATTTTGAGGGGACTGCGAATTTACACTGTTATACAGGCTGTAAACTCACTACTTTACATTGTAGCAGAGTGTCATTTCTTCAGTGTTGTCACATGAAAAGATATAATAAATATTTACAAAAATGTGAGGGGTGTACTCACTTTTGTGAGATACTGTATATACAAGTATCAGTCCCAGAATTATTATTCATTAAAATCAACAAAGATAAATGTATAACATTTATAGCATGCAGTCATATGAACGACACAGATATAGATATACTTGTTTTGGTTTTCTTGTTGTCTGAGCTTATGTTTCTACATTAATTATACCGTCTTATAAATATTATATATTACATCTCATTTCTCAATGAGAAAGAGATTGAGAGCATTTGCTATCCAGTCTTATTGTTTCAATCTTATTGGTTTAATTTCAGATGGTCCACAGTGCAGCGTGCCAGCATTGATCAGCCTGGAATTGCTGAACTACATGGACCCCATTCTCTCTCCTGTGGCCTTGCAGGGTCTTCCTTCCCTCAAATTCCTGACGGTTCAATATAGAGACTGGTCTCTGGAACCACAGCTCTGCCACCTTAAAACATGGTTATCTAAAATGCCTCTCCTCTCAGAGTTAAATATTTCATGTGAGTAAGACTTCCAACTGAGGATATTTTTCTCTGGCTCTGTTTTTTTAATGAAAAGACATAACCTTTACTTTAAGAAGAGTGAAAAGAGTGGCAAAGTGTTAAAGGTACTCTTGCTGGCTCACAGCAAGCATTTGTATCGATCACAGGGTCCTGGGTTGATCCTGAGTTTGGGTTATTTTCACTGTGGAGTTTTGAATGTTTTCTTTGTATCTGCATGGGTTTCCTCTGGGCTACACAGTTTTCTCCCACCTACAAAAACAGTGGATTTTTTATGCCAAATTTCCCCTAGGTGCAATAAGAGTGTGGAAGCCAATCTTACACAAAATATGAATTGATATAAATGTGAGTTTAACTATTTTTTTATGGTTGCGTTTATTTGTTTTCAGTGGGATATCAGCTTGGTGTCTATGCTAACTCAGTGCCTCCAACTGTGTATCGCTTGTCCCTCAAAGGAGTAATGGCAGAGTTTAAAGCCTTGAGGGACTTGGCCCAAAGCGTGCCAGATCTCCTGCACCTGCACTTAGACCTATGTTTCCATAACAAGCAAAGCCTCATTGCTGAGATCCCTCACCTTTTCCCCAAGCTGCAGAGCCTGGCAATAAGGTGAGAGCTTCATCTTCAGCCATGGCTACATAGCTGTTTTTTCATTTATGGTATATGATAACTAAATATTTTTCAATACCTTTACTTCTTTCAGACATTACCAGCTTCCTGTGGAGGAGTTCCTTGGACTTGCACAGTTGTCTCATCTTAAGCATTTGGTGATTCTGGATCCTACTGCAAGACCAAATTCAGAATTAATGGATTTGACACGGAAAATGCAAATTCAGACCAACTACAGAGTTAATGTTGTTAATTTTTCGGGACCAAGAGACCCAAGTGCTTGTTTTTATGCCAATTACTGATATTCATCCTGTACAGCAGGTCTGTATACATTACAAATACATGTTCAGCTCCTAATGAAAGTCTACCACCACAGAAAAGAGGAACATATTTAGACAGAAAAGCAAAGTGTTACTTGATGAAGCTATGTTTTTCTGATTAAATATGTTCCTCTCTCCCATAGTGGTATACTTCCACCCGGTGCCACTGTATTCATACAAAAAAGTGTCATGATGTTAATTTATTTTCTATGAATTCAGATTGTACCTTATATTAATCCGCCAGAGGCAATAGAGTAGTATTTGCAAGATGATACATGGTTATAATTGTATTGATATGATTTGTGCTGTTAGAGAACATCTGTCATGAATATGCTGGTTAATTGCTTAGAATGAATTTAGACTGTATGCTAGGAGTCTTTTTATAATAATGACTCCTCAGATTTATGTTAATGACACTCTTAAGGCTTTTCTATTGCTCTCCAATGAACTGAAATGGAATGGAATGAATTAACATAATATGTCTGTTAGAAAACATGCCTAAACAAACAGGATCATGAAGACCATGGAACAAGCCTGTTACTTTCCCTGTTCTAATGGATTTAATGCTGCTTTTAAGGATGTTAAATGTTTTGGAGTTTTAGATGACCAAACCATGATACCTTTCCAGAAGATTGTCCCAGACCTGGTTTGTTTGACTGATATTTGAGGGGAGATCCAAAAAAGTCCTGAAATTCGTATGTGGCATACTTGTGACTTAGTTACAGGCTTTGCTGCTATGTAGTAAACTCTTACAGTCCTGGTGAATCAGTCATCCGGGTGGCATCATACCCATATCACACATTTGGGTATGATGTGGTTGTGGTATTTGTGTTTTTTTTGTTGTTTTTTTTCAGGTCAGACATATGAATTTTTTTTTTTAAAGAATATGTTGATATTCATTGTTTTTTTGTCATTAACTGACTCATCTGAGGCAAAGCATCAGGAAAAACTAGACCTGGATCCCACCCAGACCTGGATCTTGTGTAACTGCCATAATCCACACATGCACACTGCATTGTTATCCAAGGAGTTATTAAAGAGAAACAATGTGGTTATTGCTTCACATCCACCATATTTGCCAGATCTTGCACTTTCTTTTGGCAACTTAAAAAATTTGTTTTATAATTTCTATAATATCTTTAATATTGAAAAAAAAAAACATCGCCAAATTCAAGTGCACAACCTTAGTAAAAAAAAAAATGGCAAAAATACCATGTCTTGACAGTATGATTCTGCTCAGGAGACTGACTCGCCAGATTGTGAGCCAAGTTAAATAATGAATTTGAAAAATAATAATAAATATTAACTAGTATCCACTGATCTGTGCTATACATGTTTTTTTTCTGGATCATTTCAAATTTGGAATTTATTTGGAATTTTATTTGGAATAAAATAAAAGTGCCTACAATGGCCATGAGCATCAGAATTGGACCATGGAGCAATGTAAGAAAGTGGTGCCTGGTCTGATGAAACACATTTTCTTTTCATGCTGATGGACTAGTACATATGCATCCATTACCTGGAGAACAGATGGCAGCAGGATGCACTTCAGAAGAAGGCAAGTCAACAGAAGCAGTGAGATGCACTGGGCAGTGTTCTGCCTGGAGACTTTTGGTCCTGTCATTCATGTGGATGGGACTTTGAAACGCACAAACTCCCTAAACGTTGTTGCAGACCAAGTACACCTCATCATAGCAACGGTTATTACTTATGGCAGTGATCTCTTTCACCAGAATAATGCACCCTGCCAGACTCCAAAAATTGTTCAGAAACATTGAGGAACATGACAGTGATTTCAAGTTGTTGACCTCCAAGTTCTCCAGATCTCAATCCATTCAAGCACCTATGAGACATGCTGGATAAACAAATCTGATCCATGGAGGCTACACCATACCACCTTGCGTTATCTTCTGCTTATGTCTTGGTGCCAGATACCACAGCACACTTTAAAGGGTCTTGTGTTTTGGTGGCACAAGTGTATGCAGGTGGTTTTAAGGTTATGCCTAATCTGTGTATTAAGCACATCATCAAAATGCTAAGACATAGAGTATGTTGTATAAACAAAGTTACTGCCACATGATAAAATTGACTACTGAGCAAGTCAAGTTTGTTCTTTCAACTATATGTAGCTGATATAGTACACAGTGAAATGAAATTTAATTCAATTTTTTTTCAATTCAATTTATTTGTATAGCGCCTCTCAAAGCAGCTTTACAAAAGAAGAGAAATGGAGAAAGGGGAAAAAACTAACTAGAAATAAAAATAAATTATTAAATTAAATTATTAAACTGTTTTATCCTTAATTTATTTTATCACTAATGAGCATGCCTGTGGTGACAGTGGCAAGGAAAATCTCCCTGAGATGACATGAGGAAGAAACCTTGAGAGGAACCAGGCTCAGAAGGGAACCCATCCTCATTTGGGTGACACTGGACAGTAAATAATCTAACTGTAACCTGATTAATGTCCTTTCTGCAACAGCAATCAATGGCCCATGAGGAACTGTTAGGTCAGTGTAGTTTCTGAGTTCATTATAGACACTAATTCCTTGCTGTCACAAGCAGACAGATGAAATAGTAAATCTGTGACGGTGTGAAAGTCCCCAAGTGGCTCTGTCCACGGCTGTCTCCTGGTCACAGGCTGTCCACACAGATCCATCCACAGCATCAGTGAGCACCAGCAAGTGACAAGACTCCGACCGGGGTAGAGGCAGTGGTCACACTGGAAACTGGCAAACACTGGGAGCTCAGGAGTGGGATGTATAGCTTGACAGAGAAAGACAGAGAGAAAGAGAAAGATATTAGGTATGCTTCTGATAATGTGATGTTTAAAGACAATGTATATTATGTGTAAAGTGCAGGCAGGGACTCCGGCAAGACTAGCTATGACAGCATAACTAAAAGGGAGAGCCAGAAGGTGACAGACATGAAGGCTTCCCAGGACATAAGCGTCCATCCACTTCACAGTCAGCAAACCTGAGCGATTTGCAGAGGGTGGTAAGGCGACAGCATCCAAACATCCCAGTACACCAAACACTCTATGCCGATGGACCTTTCAGATCTGCTCCTTTACCTAAGAAAATCTATACATAGAAAGCTTGACTAAACAAATGTGTCTTCAGCCTAGACATAAACATTGAGAGTGTGTATGAATCCCGAACACTAATTGGAAAGCTGTTCCATAACTGTGGGGATTTGAAAGAAAAATGTTAAAAATGTTAGTGCTTTACATTCATGCATGATATTCATCCAGGTCCATGGTGCTACAGAGAAGGCAGAGCTACATAAAACAACACAGAACAAAGGACTATGTAGACAGACATAGTTCTACACAATGGGCATACTGGAAGAAATATATACATACATACATACACACATACAAAAATGAGTATTTCACCTGAGGAAAAAGTTAGGACACCCTTTGCCATAATAGCTAGTGTTTCCCCCAGTGGCTAAAATAACCTCAATGAGCCATCTACCAGTTTCTGACATCAACTGGAAGAACGTTTCCCCCACTCCTCAATGCAGAATTATTTCAGCTGTGTGATGTTTGGGGTGTTTCTTGCATGCACAGTCTCAAATCACCCCACAGGATCTCGGTACCCAACCCCTGAAAAACAGCCCCACACCATAATCCCCCCTTCACCAAACTTTACACTTGGCACAATGCAGTCAGGCAAGTACTGTTCTCCTGATAACTGTCAAACCCAGACTCGTCCATCGGATTGCTAGACAGAGAAGCATGATTGATCACAAAAGAGAACACCTCTCCACTGCTCTAGCGTCCAGTGTCGGCGTGCTTTACACCACTGCATCCAACGATTTGCATTGCACTCTGTGATGTAAGGCTTGGATGCAGTTGCTCGGCCATGAAAACCCATTCCATGAAGCTTTCTACACATTGTTCTGAAGGCCACATGAAGTTTGGAGGTTTGGAGCTATTGACTGCAGAAAGTTGGTGAATTCTACACACTGTGTGCTTCAGCATGTGCTGACCACACCTGAATTCAATGTTTTGAAGGGGTGTCCTAAAACATCCACTCTTTCTATTTTCAAGACTCATCATGTGGACCACGTCTGGCTCTGTGATAGCACTGTGATTCAGCTTAATGTACCATTTTACTCAGCGCCACCCGCTTCACCTCCTTCCATTTCAGCTCACTTAGGGTATCAGAGACAAGGCTGAAAAGGACATAATACTATTGTAGCTTCTGTAAAAACAGTTTCTCTTGCTCATCTGGAGATATCTAAAAGGAAGAGTACAAATTGGACAAGCAAATTCAATTCAATGGAAGTTTCTAGCAACAAGAAACTTATATAAGGTGTGATTTCTTAATATTTAAAATATTTTTCGATTTTTCATATTTATCGATGAACATATTTACATATTAATCTGCACTTGTTCATTTGCACAATTTCTACTATTTGCATTTCTGGTAGATGCTAAACAGCATTTTGTTGCTATGTACCAGTACTTTGCTATCTATCTATCTATCTATCTATCTATCTATCTATCTATCTATCTATCTATCTATCTATCTATCTATCTATCTATCTATCTATCTATCTAAATTAGTAGGATCAACCATTCTTTAATTGTGGCATTAATGTGGATTTATTGATTTCTCAGACCATAGATAGGATGAACAGCCTTCTTTTTTCTGGGTGTAACTCATTACCATGACAACTACCAGCCAGAAGAGGTAAATAGCACCACAGGACAACAGAACATTGGGATATAAGGACTTGCTGTTATCATTACACATTTTGTTACTTGTGCATTATGATGTAAAGAGGATCATTATTACATAGCTTTTACACCTATAGCCCAGCACAAAGGTAACATTGCTTAAATTTCACATTGCATCTCAAACGTCTTTGCTATTCAGGGGGGAATCACACTGAAACCCTTTACTTTAAATTTACAGGTCATTGCTAATAATATTCTATTGTATTTCCCTAAAACCTCTTGCTATTTGGTTTTGTAGAGAATTATTAAATTGTTCTGACTGACAAAAGTTTATTGCCATGGGTAAGGTCTACTTGAACAATGTACCCAAAAATCAATTGGCAGACATTCCTGGATTCTGTTGAATTCTCCAAATGTTTTGTCTGCCTGCAATGGGCCAAAAACGAATCTGACCGTAAAGGTGTATCTCAGCAACAACTCTGCATACTCACACAAGCTTCTTCTAGTCCATGATCTGAGGGCGATGCACCAAACTTCATGACAGTGGCACATACTGGCCAAAATGTATATCATGTTGACGTTTCTTCTCCGAATTTTCTCGTCTTCACCAAATTTGTCATACATCATCTTCAGACCAACCTGGATAAAGGAATTTTGATAATCCAAACTGTTTGCCCATAATGACCCAACAAATATGATGGTGAAGCTGCCAAACAGGATGTGAGGGTCTATCTCAACAATGAACTTTTGTCTTTTGTCAAATATTTACCATTTTCTGTATTTCTGCATAAAAATTACCTAGAAAGTGATTGGATCCTTTAGAATCCTAGATAACGAAACTAAACAAAGAGAAAGCAGAGAAGCATCTCAGAAGGTTCAACAACCTTTCAACCTTGAGGCGGATAGGCAAAAGACCGGACTGAGTCCTGCTTCTGTCATCCAACAACAGAAAGCTGAGGCTGCAGTGGGCACAAGGCCGATGATTCTCAATTTCTGCTGAGGCACAGAGATGACATCAGCTAACAGCATGAATACACACACACACACATGCACGTATTTGTACACTTGTGAGGACCTTGACATGGGACAGTGTTGTGAGGGCCACCTTTTCTCTTAGTGTTATTAAAAAACAAAGACTACAACCCACCGGTGGGTGTCACTGTCATAATTGATCACTGTTTAAAATACAAAACACTCTTCATTGAACTCACAACCTTTGCTGTGAGGACCTTCAGTTGCTAGGCAGATTTTTGCTGCTTAGCGAATTTTACAGCAAGTGGGCGGATCCAAGTGTTTTTTTATTTGTTAACTTAATTAATTAAGTTAATGAAGAGAATGTCTGTTATTGGTCACAAATCTAGAGGGAGGGAGGACTTTTTTTTTCTTTTTTTTTCTTTTTTTTTCTGAGGCCTTTAAAGCAAAAAAACTTTATAAGATATAAAAAGTTATTTAAGAATAATGGTTGATTTGTGTTTATTTTGAGCTGCCTTTCATAATTAAATGAATTTAAATAGGTTTTATTTTGCAATTAATTACAAAATTAAATTCTAAAGCCAACTGCGATTGCTAAAGTGACACCATAAACAATGTAAAAGAAGACTGGAGTATACTGACGGATATCGGAAGAGCACACAGAAATACAAGCTGACGCAGGTAAGAAAGCACTTTGCTGTATATGTGATTACAACTAATCGTACTTTATTTTTTATTTAGTTTATTAGAAAAATTAAATCATATTAAAACAATCTCGAAGCACACCATACACAATGCGCTGTAGGTGATGAGCGCGCATTGCGAATGCGCATTGTCCTGTGAGCTCATAGATTTACCTGACTGCACGTGGGAGTTTAAAGAGCAGTGAAGGAGCAGTTATCAGTCGCGGGCCGTGCATTTCACATCTAAGCCTTCACTGGTGTCCTTCCTGAATTAATCCACCTCTATATCATCAGACCTCCTAAAATTCTGCGATTCTCCATAAACTGTACACAAATTCGTGATCGCCTCAGTCCCCTTTAAATTTCATATGAAAACGGAGGCAGACTTCCGCTCTCCCCGTCTTTCAGCACGTTCTTCAATCAATGGATCCGAGGATCAGAGGACAAGTGTGTGTGTGTGTGTGTGTGTGTGTGTGAGAGATCAGGAAGACTCATATTTGGCTTGTTCAGTACTCAAATGTTATACACATCTATGCAATACAGTGGAATGCTGTAATAAGTTAACCATCCTACCCTGTTAGTCAAACCTTAATTTCATTTCATTTCATTTCTTATTTATTTATTTATTTATTTATTTATTTATTTATTTATTTATTACTACTGTACCCTCAAATGAAAATTCTAGAATCGCCCCTGGATGCCACGGCAATAGATAATAATCAACCGTTAAATACCAAAGTAAAAAAGAAATTAGGCTACAGTATTCCCCCTCACAAGGAACAGTCCATTTTATTACGGTTACTTTTCTCAAAAAAGACATTCTTGATGACGCGTGCAGCAAACTGCAATCTCCGGAGGACACAGCATCTGAAATGAGATGCAGCGAATATAGAAACACTGTATATGTGCGGTTTGCTGCCTCTGACTACTCCAACTATCCAATCAAAGGACGGGTAATTGCTGACATAATCATATGCCTGCTAGATGGCCCCAGTGACGCCAACTCGAAATCTGATTGGTTAGGGTGCTTATTTTAAGCTACGGGCGCCTGCACTATTGATTCTGAAGGCCTTAAGACAGATTTCTTTCACCCTGGCAACACATGATGTCTGCCACTGGCTGAAATATGATTGGATAAATACTCTTATCATAAATATACACTACTGGAAGCAGCGCAACCAAGAGAAAAGCTATGAAATGTAGAGTATTGACTACTGGGAATAATTTAATACACAGTTATGGAAAAATATATTAAATATATTAAAATGCAAGTCAGTGATTCAGATCACTGCTGTTTAGGCCAGCAGAGAAGGCCTTGCTGGCCCTGAGGGCCCACCACTGGCGGTTATACAGGTGCACACTTTAATTGGAAGCTTGTGAGTGATGTGATATTATAATTTGATGAGTTGTTATTTTGAGGGTGTAATGTGTATTGATGCCATTTAATATTTTAAACATCGGAATAAGTTCGTCTGCTCTCGGTCACACTGTTAAAGTGTGCACGTCGAGTTAAAGAGCTTAAATCCCGCAGTGTTCAGGCCGCAGCTCAGGACATCATTATTTATTTATAAAGCAGTGTATTTAAAAACTATTGCCTGTAACAGACACAGTGCACAATCACTAATAAAATAGTTCATGTTTGTTAACTGTTATATCACGTGCTGCTCATCTTAGCTAATTAGTCGCTAGGAATTATGCTGATAGAACTGAGATGTTGATGTTTGGCTAATCAAAGCTCTCAGCTGATTCAGGATGAAATTCTATTCACTGCCTTTAGTTAATGCAGATCCATGTTTCTGTATGGTGTGCCAATAGGGTCAAACAAGACTAGCAAGGTTTGAAACTCTTGCTGGATCAAACAAGACTAGCAAGGTTTGAAACTCTAAGCTGTTTATCATGTTTGAAAATGACTAAAATACTATACATATAGCTAAAAACATAAAATCTCAGATTCTTTTAATTATTTCTATTTAAATAAAACAGATAAATTTGTTTTACTACAGTAAAGGTTAGTAAAAATGTAAATGTAGAGACTGATTTTTAATGCAACATCAATAGATACAGTTACTTGTGTTAAACCTAGTATAGTGTAATTCTCTGTTTATGTTTCTATAAAAGCTTTTTATTTTACAGGAGTTAAAGACTAAAGATGCCATTGATGAAATTACGGGCAATGAAGATGCCACGACCGGTCAGAGTTCTGACTCTGATGCTCTCTATATTGACCATGGCAGCCCTTGTAAAGTACAAAATCAGGAAAAGGAGGGAAAATCCATAAAAGAAGATGGTAGGTCAGACAACAAAAATGTGAATATTATAGCTAACGTGCACAAAACGTGAGGGATCAGAAAGGAAAAACATCTGTTAAGGGCAAAAGAAATTAGCAAGACATTACCCAAGACAACAGAAGTTAAATGATAAATATTTCCCCTGTTTTCATGCTTTACAGTTAAGGATCATATCTTCTCCAAGGACCAGATTGCACCAGAATCCAAGGAATGTACTGATGTTGAATGTTTGTTTAAACCATAATCAGACATGATCATTATGCATATAATTTTGCATTTTTCCAGACTTTTTAATGTAAAATCATCAAATGTATGAGGATTGAAATCAGTTCAGGTTTTGTTTCTTATGCTGTTTTTCAATATTTATTTACATAAGATGGTATGTGGTGAACTGATGTAGTGGCATATAGTTTTAAATCTTATATTTAGCAGAATCTTGTAAAATGATTGTGTACATTTAAAATGATGAAATGTCTCTTTGCATTCCAGAAGCGAAGTCAGGGAGAAATGTGCCAAAAAAGCCGGGACGATGCGATCGACGCACTTCCCCAATTCCAAGTAATGTCTGATAGCAGTAAAATAATATTGTCTGTTTATAATATACACTCACCATCTACTTTAATAGGAACCTACATTTATTTAGTTGTCCAGTGAGACAGTCATGTGTTAGCAGCAGGATGCATAAAATCCTGCAGAGAGCAAGAGCTTCATTTAATGAAACCTTGTGTCATTTCACTATGTATTGCGTCAGCTATATGTGGTTGAAATGACAGTAAAGCTTCTTGAATCTTGAACCTCAAACATCAGAATAAAAAAATATATTTCTCTGCGACTTTAACTATGGCTTGGATTTTAATGCCAGATGGGTTGGTTTGAATATTTCAGAAACTGCTGATCTCCTGGGATTTTCACACACAACAGTCTCTAGAGTTTCACAAAATTGTGCGAAAACAAAAAACTGTGAGGAGGGTCTGCAAGCTGAAACACCTTGTTGATGGGAGAGATCAGAGGAGAATGACTAGTCTGGTCTGAGCTGAAAGGAAGTCTACAGTATCTTAAATAATCACTCTCAAGAATCTGACTCTGTCATGAGCACAGACTCACTGAAACTTTTGAAGAAAGGAAAACAGCTTTTCTTCATCTGTCCCGTTTCAGTGAGCCTGTGCTCATAATATGCCTCAGATTCCTGTTACTAGCTGACAGAACGTGATATGGTCTTCTGCTGTGGTGGCTTGTCCACCTCAAGTTAAGATGCTGTTCTGTTCACCTTGGCTATACAGAGTGATTATTTGACTTACTGTGGACTTCCTGACAAACTGGAAAACCAACCAGGTCATTTTACTATGATCTCTCATCAACATTCAGGTAGCTCCATAAATCAGCAGTCTGTAGGTGGATGGTGAGTGTATCTGCATATCAGTAAATGACATGAGTCATTTTAAGTGATTCTAATTTAGCAAACCACTAACCACCAGATTTCTCACATCTAACCTTTTATATAGATCAAGTAAAAAGAGAGTAAAAAGATCTTGTGTCCAGAATCCAGTTTTAAATGTATGATTTAATGCACCGAAACTGTGTGCTTTAATGCAACGTGGCTCCGTAAAAACATTTTTATTTTCCTGACATTAGTTTTTGCCACCTAGTTACCAGAGCAGCTACCAGAGAAACCATGTCAATCCTAGTTTTAGCTTGCACACAATTTTCTTTTTAAAACTATGAAACACTAGTAACACATCATCATATTTACAAATATGACCCATTATTTTTGTATGGAGCTTAACCAATTCCAGGCAGGTTAGTGTACATGGATTGAGTTGTGTAAGATAATTGTATGTGCCTTAATTGTCTGGAATGTATCATGATTTTAACCCATGAACAGAACTTCAGTGATTTGTTAGTGACTGTGACACAGACCCTTGTATTTATCTCTGTCTCTCATGCTAGCTCTGTATTTCTCTCTTTTTATTTCTCTGTGCTATCTCTCTTTCTCACTGTCTCATTCTCTCTCTATCTCTGAATTTCTCTTTTTGTCATCTTCATTTAATATCTCACGTGGACTTGTCAGATATTTACTAAATAGTAATATGCATTATTTCTGCAGATCCAAATAATAATCCACCACAAATGAAGAAGCATCAAAACATGGAGTGAAGAAGAAAAAGAGGCGGAGCACAAGTATCTCATTTGAGCATATCTGAACCAGATCTAAAACAAAGATCATGGAAGGACGTAAAACATTTTGTATATAATTCTGTCCCGAAACAAAAAAGGTTATTTGGCAAATGTGCAGTAATTGTGAAACTGAACCAAGGGAACCAGGTTTGTTCTTTTGCACTATATTGGTGGCCTTTTAAGTTACCAGTGCACTAATATTATTTTGCATATATTTTCTGGCTATATTTTTTTCTTTTTCCTGATTTTTTAAGAAAATGCACTAATTTGAATACTGTATATTTTAGACTGAAATAGCACTGCCTAATTCTGTTCCGTCAGTTGTACTCATGTTCATTTTGTTTTACTCAAGTACATTTGTTGCTGCTCTCCAACATCCACATCTGCATTATATATGATTACTATAGACAAGAATGTCTTTCCTTTGTTTTCTGTTCTTTGTGCAGAACAAAGTCTGCAATGTTTTTGTCATCTGAAATATGCTATTATGCAATGATTTGCTAATTGTAATTTCAAGCCACTCGATTAATCATTAGTGTAAACAACTAGTGGTCATTATGTGTGTGTATATAATACATACATTACTTAGACAGTGTGAGCCACTGCACTTGATTGAGGGCAAAAACCTCTTCTGTGTGGAGAGGGTAATACTGTACTTGACAGTGGTTTGTTGTACTAATTATGTACTGTTATGGATTGTATTGGCTGCCTTTTGTTTTTTATTAAACAAGTTAACTTGATAAATTTTCAGA
Organism: Hemibagrus wyckioides; assembly: GCF_019097595.1. Lineage (NCBI taxonomy): Eukaryota > Metazoa > Chordata > Actinopteri > Siluriformes > Bagridae > Hemibagrus > Hemibagrus wyckioides. Next base: position 8,772,613 of record NC_080718.1, on the reverse strand, counting down.
TTTTCATTTGTCTGAAATATATCCAGGGTAAATGTTCAGTATATTTCATGCATATCTGATTGCATGTAAGTTCTAATTGCTTGCAGATGTTTTATTTGTCTATATCTAAAAACTTAATTGCAATTGAATTCCAGATGGATTCCTAATAAAATATTTAAACAGGAATGTTCAATATATGATAAAGGTGTTTGTGATACAGAGTACAGACTGTGTGGTGATGAGGGGAGGGGTGGACACTGCAGCTCCTCAACTCACTCTTATATTCACCTCAAACTAAACCCAATAACCTGCTGAAACATTCCTGAATATCTCTGTTCCTTCACTATCTGAAAGTCTGAATGTTGAAATGTTATACACTATATTGCCAAAAGTATTCGCTCACCTGCCTTGACTCGCATATGAACTTAAGTGACATCCCATTCCTAATCCATAGGGTTCAATATGACGTCGGTCCACCCTTTGCAGCTATAACAGCTTCAACTCTTCTGGGAAGGCTGTCCACAAGGTTTAGGAGTGTGTTTATGGGAATTTTTGACCATTCTTCCAGAAGCGCATTTGTGAGGTCACACACTGATGTTGGACGAGAAGGCCTGGCTCTCAGTCTCCGCTCTAATTCATCCCAAAGGTGTTCTATCGGGTTGAGGTCAGGACTCTGTGCAGGCCAGTCAAGTTCATCCACACCAGACTCTGTCATCCATGTCTTTATGGACCTTGCTTTGTGCACTGGTGCACAGTCATGTTGGAAGAGGAAGGGGCCAGCTCCAAACTGTTCCCACAAAGTTGGGAGCATGGAATTGTCCAAAATGTCTTGGTATGTTGAAGCATTCAGAGTTCCTTTCACTGGAACTAAGGGGCCAAGCCCAGCTCCTGAAAAACAACCCCACACCATAATCCCCCCTCCACCAAACTTTACACTTGGCACAATGCAGTCAGACAAGTACCGTTCTCCTGGCAACCGCCAAACCCAGACTCGTCCATCAGATTGCCAGATGGAGAAGCGCGATTCCTCACTCCAGAGAACGCGTCTCCACTGCTCTAGAGTCCAGTGGCGGCGTGCTTTACACCACTGCATCCGACGCTTTGCATTGCACTTGGTGATGTATGGTTTGGATGCAGCTGCTCGGCCATGGAAACCCATTCCATGAAGCTCTCTGCGCACTGTTCTTGAGCTAATCTGAAGGCCACATGAAGTTTGGAGGTCTGTAGCGATTGACTGCAGAAAGTTGGCGACCTCTTCACACTATGCGCCTCAGCATCCGCTGACCCTGCTCCGTCAGTTTACGTGGCCTACCACTTCGTGGCTGAGTTGCTGTCGTTTCCAAACACTTCCACGTTCTTATAATACAGCTGACAGTTGACTGTGGAATATTTAGGAGCAAGGAAATTTCACGACTGGATTTGTTGCACAGGTGGCATCCTATCACAGTTCCACGCTGGAATTCACTGAGCTCCTGAGAGCGACCCATTCTTTCACAAATGTTTGTAAAAACAGTCTGCATGCCTAGGTGCTTGATTTTATACACCTGTGGCCATGGAAGTGATTGGAACACCTGATTCTGATTATTTGGATGGGTGAGCGAATACTTTTGGCAATATAGTGTATATCACTCATAAACAGTAAAAATAGGATTGAAATATTTTTCAGGAGTATTACATTACTTATACACATTAATGGTGATTAGTGTAATTAGTGTGACAAAGGAGTCAGTGTTTAGGGTGAAACGGGAATCTAGGGTAAATGGTCAGTGTGTGATAACGGTGTGTGTGATACAGGAGTCAGTGTTTAGGTTGAAACGGGAATCTAGGGTAAATGGTCAGTGTGTGATAACGGTGTGTGTGACAAAGGAGTCAGTGTTTAGGGTGAAACGGGAATCTAAATGGTCAGTGTGTGATAACGGTGTGTGTGATACAGGAGTCAGTGTTTAGGGTGAAACGGGAATCTAGGGTAAATGATCAGTGTGATAACGGTGTGTGTGATACAGGAGTTAGGGTTTAGGGTAGAGCAGGAATCTAGGGTAAATGGTCAGTGTGATAATGGTATGTGTGATACAGGAGTTAGGGTTTAGGGTAGAGCAGGAATCTAGGGTAAATGGTCAGTGTGATAACGGTGTGCGTGATACAGGAGTTAGGGTTTAGGGTAGAGCAGGAATCTAGGGTAAATGGTCAGTGTGATAACGGTGTGCGTGATACAGGAGTTAGGGTTTAGGGTAGAGCAGGAATCTAGGGTAAATGGTCAGTGTGATAACGGTGTGTGTGATACAGGAGTTAGGGTTTAGGGTAGAGCAGGAATCTAGGGTAAATGGTCAGTGTGATAACGGTGTGCGTGACACAGGAGTTAGGGTTTAGAGACGAAGTTGGACTGTTGATCCCAAGTACTTAAACTCCTGTACCTCTTTACCCTGTAAACTTACTGTTCCACTCCCCTCCCTTTCAATTATAGACATGTACTCAGTCTTACTATGACTGACTTTCATTCCTCTTCTCTCCAGCACAAACCTCCACCTCTCCAGATTTTCCTCCACCTGCTCCCTGCTCTCACTACAGATCACAATGTCATCTGCAAGCATCATTGTCCAAGGAGACTCCTGTCTGACCTCCTCTGACAACTGGTCCATCACCATAGCAAACAGGAAGGGGCTCAGAGCCGATCCCTGATGCAGTCCCACCTCCACTTTGAACTCCTCTGTCTGCCCTACAGCACACCTCACCACTGTCCTGCTCCTCTCATACATGTCCTGCACCACCCTGACATACTTCTCTGCTACTCCTGACTTCCTCATACAGTACCACAGCTCTTCTCTTGGCACCCTGTCATACGCTTTCTCCAAGTCTACAAACACACAGTGCAACTCTCCCTGACCATCCCTGTACTTCTCCATCAAAATTATCAGAGCAAAAATTGCATCTGTTGTGCTCTTTCTGGGCATGAAGCCATACTGCTGCTCACAAATTTCCACTACCTTCCTTAACCTAGCTTCACTACTCTTTCCAATAGTTTCATTGTATGGCTCATCAACTTTATCCCCCTGCAACTCTGCACATCACCCTTATTCTTAAAGATCGGCACTAATACACTACTTCTCCATTCCTCAGGCATCTTCTCACTCTCTAAAACCCTGTTGAACAAACTAGTTAAAAATTCCACTGCTGCCTCTCCTAGACACTTCCAGACCTCCACCGGGATATCGTCAGGACCAACTGCCTTTCCACTTTTCATCCTCTTCAAAGCCTTCCTGACTTCATCCTTTCTAATCTTATCTACTTTCTGTTCCACAGAGTTCACCCCTTCTACTCTTTGTTCCCTCTCATTTTCCACATTCATCAGCTCTTCAAAGTACTCCTTCCATCTCCTCTGTACACTCTCCTCACTTGTGAGCACCTTTCCATCTCTATCCTTAATAACTCTAACTTGCTGCACATCCTTCCCATCTCTATCCCTCTGCCTAGCTAACCTGTACAAGTCCTTCTCTCCTTCTCTAGTGTCTAACCTAGTGTACCACTCATCATACACCTTCTGCTTGGCCTTAGACACCTCCCTCTTCACTCTGCGCTGTAACTCCTTGTATTCCTGTCTATTCTCTTCAGTCCTGTCCATGTCCCACTTCTTCTTGGATAACCTCTTCCTCTTAATACTATCCTGATGGTCAGGTCACTCATGATTGATTAAAAACATTGCAGTGATTTAAGTTGTCCCTCACCAAGGTCTAAACCCTGCCCCCAATCCCCCGGAGCGATTTTCCCTCTCAAGTTTAAATTGGTCAATCAGAAAAATTCCTCCACTGAGAAAAATGTAACGGATCAGGAGAGTGCAGAGGCTCGGAAACACACACACACTCTCTCACACATCTAAGTTGGAACACACACACACACACACACACACACACACACACACACACACTGCAGTAATACAGGGTGGGTGCGGTTTATTTGAAATGCATTGTGGGTAATGTAGTATACTTTTCATTACGAACCGTGTAACTACGATAGTACTACATATCCCAGAATGCATTGTAGACAAGTCATGGGATGGGCTGAGTCACTTGCTTCTTTGCCGATATAAAACGGTGATGTGGCGAAATCCCTCAACACTGCAGCTTTAGGTGTTACACTTACGATCTGTAGGAGTTTCTTTGGCTCAAAATGTCGGACGGTGGAGGAGACGACAGTGGCGGCACCATGGAGGTTTCTGCTGCTGTGCAGACGGTCGCTGATACCTCGGTTCTGCAGAAACACATCCGCAAACTGGTGCCTCTGCTGCTAGAAGATGGCGGCGAAGTGCCGGCCGCACTGGAAACCGCCCTGGAGGAGAAGAGCTCCGTGGAGCAGATGAGGAAATTTCTCTCGGATCCTCAAGTTCACACCATTCTAGTTGAACGGAGCTGTCTAAAAGGTCTTTTAATATTCTTTAAAAAATTATAAAATAATAGACAATAAAATATTAGACATTAAAAAATATCTTTGGTTAAGTACCAAATGGATTCAAGTGGGCCATGTAGGTCATTTTTACCTCATATAAACGATTGTTTATTGAACTGGTCTCCGATAGGGAGACTTTTTATATTCGGTCGATGCACACAGCTTGCTGGGGCGGTGTTCAGCTCATCGACTCTGCGGCTTGTCCAGTCCATTGAGAATCTGAACGGTTGACCTCACATCCAAATCGTCAGACTAGATGAAAGTGCAGTGGACACATTATTAGTGGAGTTGTATTAGGTAGCACATTTGCCGTAAACAAAGGCTTAATGAGTGGCATAGCAGAATAACGCATAATCGTTATATCAATATGTATAGAATGTCGTCAGTGGACTTTAAACTTTAAGTATGGACAAGTTTTTTTTTTTTTTTTTTATTTATTTTAATTAGTTAACAAATGGTGGAGGCAGTGGATGCTCGTGCGCCATGGCCGATAAGGACAGACAGACGGACAAGGCGTGTCTCTTCAGCGCCAGATTACCGCTGCCTACTGACCCACAGCGTTACAACCGCTAACTAAATAACCCACCCTGGAACACGTTAAATATGTTTATAATGAAATATTTGTAATGTTTATAGGGTTTTTTGTGCCAATTTGTTGATGGGCGATGTGAAGTGCAGTAACAATGGGGCAGACGATCTTAAACATAATTGATAGTCAGGTTTCGCGTTTAGCTCATAGCGCACAAGAGCTTCTCAGTATTTTTCTATTAACTGTCAGTCATATGGATAAGAAATCCAACTTACAAATAATGGAGACAGCAATCTTAGACGTCAAAGGTTTAGAATTCACTGTAAGAATGCTGAGACTTTGAAGCCCTGTTTACCTGAGGTACATTCATGAATGCATGTAAAAATCCCTTTGTTATTTATCTCCATGGAGGAAAGACACTAGCTCTGAGGATGATGTGTCCTCTATAGAGTCAGTTCAATAACAGATTTCAACTCTGAAGACTTGTCAATTTCACACACTGAAAATGTGTTCTAGTGAAGCCAAAAATGTGAAATTAACCATTTTATTTTGCCCTTAGTTTTCATTTGTTTGGTCAGAATGGAATAAATTTGGGCTTTAATTGGAGTTAATAATATCATTAAAATAATATGTGCAGAATATCGTCACATTATATTAGTTTGTGTGGTTAATCAAAAATAATCATTAGTTGAAGTGCTAGTGCCAGGTAGGCAGCAGGACTGTTATGTAAATGTGTGTTAGTGTCAGGGGTTTGTTTTCTGTTCTATTTTAGTATGTTTGACCTGTGTTTTTTTTCTGTGGTGTAATCTCTCAAATGTTTATTAAAAAAAACGGCAAAATCCCAAACCTACCTGAAAGTAATGCATTTGTGGTGTCTTGGACATTGTACTTTGACATCAGATCAACATGGCTGCGTATACTGAACAGTGTAATGCCCGTTTCATACAGGGTGTGGGAGCAGTTCCTCAACAGAGCTGAAGCAGTCTGCACCCTTTGTGCTTTCACACTGGATAGTGATTGTTTGCTAAACAAAAGCCTCTGTTCAGCTGCACACAACAAAGTTTGCAATAATTAAATTAGATATTAAATGCAAATGTTGTTAAAGTTGTTGCCTCTAGGAGCAAATCTTCAAGAGGCTTATTTGAATTATTGATGTAGTTTCTGTAACTTAGAATTGCTTTATCTACATTAAACAAATCAGGTCCGAAAGATCACCATTTTATCGTTTGCTAAGGCTGAGAAGAAGGATGAGATGCAGACTTTGGGTTCACGTAACCACACCTGTCACATGCTTTTGTTTGTGATCACTAACATACCCTGCAGTTATTGTATACCTCCCACACATGCAATATAAGCATATACCATGCTGTGTATATGTAGTTTATGATAAAATTAATCTTTAACTTAAAGGAACACTTCTATGGGTTCAGTGTTTTTTTTTTTTGTTGTTGTTTTTGTTCCCCCCCCCCCTTTTTTTCCCTAAAACAGTGCATTGTTTCTGTCACTTTATTTCAGTGTGAGTCGCACTGCAAAAATAGTCTCTGTGCTGAAACTATCATGGTGTTTCTGCTCTGCTCCTGCTACGCAGTGACATGCCACCCTGGTCACCAAATAATGGGCGTTGCTTCTTCTCTGCTTATGCATCCATTGTGAAACAGGCACAATAGTACTTTTAATTTCTTTTATGATGATTTTATCTTGGATCATTCAATATCACTGACCTAGTCATCACTCTTTTGAGAATGTCTTCAACAACATTAGAATTAGCACTAACGTTAGGCAGCTGGCTTGTTGCTAAGCTACTTGCTATTGTTTGCTGTACATGCTCTGCTGCAGTTTCACTCTACCAGTAGCCACTTAGGTCTGTAACCGTCTGTAAAGTGGGTTTTTATTAGCTTTACGTGGTTGATGGAGCAAACAAAAGGCACACTTTGTTTTCAAAAGGCCCATGTTTTTATTTTCCACTTTAGATCTAAAATGTCCCAAGGTGTGAAGTAATGTTATTACAGCTTGCAAAATGGCACTTAAGAGGCACTATGAGTGCAGCATACGGAGTTGGCAAGTTAGCTTGAAATTGAGGGGTGTTTTTGTGTTTTACTGATTGGATGGGGCATTGCTAGTTTTCCAACACATCTTTTTTTCTCCATTTATTGGTCAACCAGAATATTTTTTTAGTGTTTCCCCCTGCTGGACTTTTGTTATGTACAAGTTTGAAGGCAGACATCCATGTGACTGGCTGCACATGGCTTCATATGTGCACAAATAGCTGGGGGCACAAGCATAACCAATGCCAGAGAAGCAAAGCTATATTGTTGGGTAGAGTTTAACAAGTTCCTGTGTTGGGTGAAAACCTCCATTTGTTGTAGAAAACCCACATCTTCCACCCATTTCCATAAAGCTGCTTGTCTTGTAGTGATGGTCAGCCAGTGAGGCAGGGTGCCTAGTCTTTACTACCAGGGTCAACACAAGGTCCAGCACAGAAGGTCTTGTATTTCATTAAACAGTGGTGTTCATAATTTAGACACTTCATGTTTGGTACCTGAATCACATGTCACACACATGATTTGATTTTCTTTTAATCATTGTGTGACTGAAGTAATTAAATTATTTGGGGGAAAATAAGTGAATTGATTAGGAAATGAAAAGGTGACCCAGTATTATCTAATTACTGTATTGCTTTATGTATTTTTTTATTTTTATTTTTTTCTTTTTTCAGAGGATGTAGGCGACGAAGGAGAGGAGGAAAAGGAATGCATTTCCTATAACGTTAATATTGATATCCATTATGGGATTAAGTCCAACAGGTGAAATGGTCTTGAATGAGTCAGTATACAGTGTTTAGTAAATATTGTCTGATGTTCAAGGCATAAACTAAGTTCATATTATATTTTTCATTTAGCTTGGCTTTTATTAAGAGGACTGGAGTCATTGATGCTGACAAGCCCATTTCAACTCAAGTCCGGGTTTTGACACTCAGTGAAGATTCACCATATGAGACATTGCACTCTTTCATCAGTAATGCTGTTGCTCCCTTCTTTAAGTCTTACATCCGTGAGTCAGGTAAAGCTGACAGGTAAGGCCAGAATACTGAACCACTGGGTAATCTTAGTTAATGTAAGTTTGTTGTGGTCATACACGTTTGATGGATTTTTGTGTTTTATTATTACTCGCACTCAAGGCCGGCATTTTTTCACAATTTAGGGATGGAGACAAGATGGCTCCATCTGTGGAAAAGAAGATTGCGGAGCTTGAAATGGGTTTGTTACACCTGCAGCAGAACATAGAAATTCCAGAGATAAGTCTTCTGATCCATCCCACAATCTCTAACATTGCAAAGCAGTGCTATGAACGGGGAGAAAAGCCTAAGGTTACCGACTTTGGTGACAAAGTAGAGGATCCCACTTTCCTTAACCAGCTGCAGTCAGGGGTTAACCGCTGGATTAGGGAAATTCAGAAGGTAAAGATAATTTTTTGCTATGTTTTACTCAAATGTGTTACCATTTGCTTTGTTCCTGGTGTAATTTAATGTTTCTCTTGTAGGTGACTAAACTGGACAGAGACCCAGCCTCTGGGACAGCCCTGCAGGAAATCAGCTTTTGGCTTAACCTTGAACGTGCCCTTAATCGCATTCAGGAGAAGAGAGAGAGTCCAGAAGTGCTACTCACCTTGGACATTCTTAAACATGGCAAACGATTTCATGCCACTGTTAGCTTTGACACAGATACTGGTGAGCTTTCATCATGATGCATTACTTTTGCTGTAGAATGTGGAATGTAGTGTATTTGTAGAATGTAATGCTTTTATGGTGGTGTCCCCCCCCCCCAGGCCTGAAGCAGGCCGTGGAGACGGTGAATGATTACAACCCTCTGATGAAGGACTTCCCACTCAACGATCTGTTGTCAGCCACTGAACTGGACAAAATACGTCAGGCTTTGGTGGCCATTTTTACACATCTACGCAAAATCCGAAACACGAAGTATCCCATCCAGCGTGCCCTGCGCTTGGTTGAGGCCATCTCTCGTGACCTCAGTGCACAGCTTCTTAAAGTGCTGGGCACCCGGAAACTCATGCATGTGGCATATGAAGAATTTGAGAAGGTACTGATTATTTGGAATACAGTAATCCCCTGCTATATTGCAGTCCCGGTATATTGTGGATTTTTATTTGGAACATATATTTTTTTTTGCTGATCTTCCCAGTATATCGCGGTATCTGCAAACCTTATAGTGAATTGTTATTTTATTTATTAATAAAAATATAATTATTAATTACAAAATATAAACATCAATTGAGAATGAAGTAAAATGTTAAGAAGAACACGTAGCATTGTTTAGGAAAGTGCAGTGCTGAAAATCATGCTGAAAATCAAAATACAGCACGGCTGGAGGAACGAGTCCGGCCAATCGGAATGCCCCATTCGTTTAATCATGGTTGTGATTGGCTGCTGGCTCTGTGTGCAGTTGGGGAAAGGGAAGCAAAATTCTCTAGCATCCCACTTCTTTGCATGTCACTTATGTTTTGTTCTGTGTATGCTTTTTGTTTTTTTATGGTTTTTCTGCAAGCCATATTATGTTGCCCAAATGCTCTGCACCTTCTAAGGCTTATGGCAAAGGAACATGCATACAAGCAGTACTCACTATAAATGTGATATTTCTACGAATTTACTCCAAATTCATCTCGCTATATGCTTGCAGATTTTTTCTGTGTGTGTTTAAAGAGTGAGGGAGGGTAAATTACAGCTTAAATAATAAAAAAAACAAAGCATTTGGGGGTGGCGTCCGTGTATCGTTGATTTTTGTTTATTGCGGGTGGGTTTTGGAACGTAACCCCTGCGATAAACAATGGGATTACTGTACTGGCATTGAAATGATTCGTATTACTCTCGTTGTTGTTTTGTACCAGTAGACAACTCTTTTTATTTACTCCTTAGGTGATGGTGGCTTGTTTTGAAGTGTTCCAGACCTGGGAAGATGAATATGAAAAACTTCAGGTTCTCCTTAGAGATATTGTGAAGAGGAAGAGGGAGGAGAATCTCAAGATGGTGTGGCGCCTCAGCCCTGCACATCGAAAACTGCAGTCCCGCTTAGATCACATGAGGCGCTTCAGGAGACAGCATGAGCAATTGAGAGCCGTTATTGTCCGTGTACTGAGACCTCAGGTACTTTTAGATTCATGTGATATTCATTTAGTGGTATTTTTTTTTTCCTTGACTATGTGCAGTTTTCCTTTGTATTTATTGGCTTATCAGCCATTCAAATTTTTTTTTTATGTATTGTTTTTGGTCTGTTTTTCAGGTGTCTGCTGTCCCACAGCATGGTCAGAGTGAAGCAGTAGAACCATCTGACATGAAAGTGGCCGAAGTTCTCTTTGATGCTGCAGATGCTAATGCCATTGAAGAAGTTAACTTGGCTTATGAAAATGTAAAGGAGGTAGATGGATTGGATGTCTCAAAGGAGGGGATGGAGGCATGGGAGGCTGCAATGAAGCGGTATGATGAGCGCATTGATCGGGTTGAGACCCGCATCACAGCCCGTCTTCGTGATCAACTGGGCACCGCAAAGAATGCCAATGAAATGTTCCGCATCTTCTCCCGTTTTAATGCTCTCTTTGTGCGTCCGCACATTCGTGGAGCCATACGTGAATACCAGACCCAGCTCATCCAGCGTGTGAAGGATGACATAGAGTCTTTACATGACAAGTTTAAAGTGCAATACCCACAAAGTCAGTCTTGCAAAATGAGTCATGTGCGTGACTTGCCCCCAGTGTCTGGGTCCATCATCTGGGCCAAGCAGATTGACCGGCAGCTGACCGCCTACATGAAACGTGTGGAGGATGTTCTGGGAAAAGGTTGGGAGAATCATGTGGAAGGTCTGAAGCTGAAGCAGGATGGGGACAGCTTTCGTGCCAAACTAAATACCCAGGAGATCTTTGATGACTGGGCCCGCAAAGTACAGCAGCGCAACCTTGGGGTTTCAGGTCGGATCTTCACCATTGAAAGCAGTCGTGCCCGTGGGCGCACCGGGACCATTCTGAAACTGAAAGTCAACTTTTTACCTGAGATAATCACTCTGTCTAAGGAGGTTCGTAACCTGAAGTGGCTTAGCTTCCGTGTACCCCTGGCCATTGTTAACAAAGCCCATCAAGCTAATCAGCTCTACCCATTTGCCATTTCCCTTATTGAAAGTGTGCGTACATATGAGCGCACTTGTGAAAAGGTTGAGGAGCGTATTTCCATTGCACCCTTGGTAGCTGGATTGAAGAGAGAGGTTCAAGCCCTGATTACTGAGGGTATAACTTTAGTTTGGGAGTCCTATAAACTTGATCCCTATGTTCAGCGCCTGGCAGAAACGGTCTTCAATTTCCAAGAGAAGGTTTGTTCCTTGCTTTGTTAAGAACACTATCCATATATGAAGAGGAGTGAACAAAAAGGTGATAATTGTGCTGTACTGTTTCACATCTAGGTGGATGACCTTCTGTTGATTGAAGAGAAAATTGACTTGGAGGTACGCTCTCTTGAAACTTGCATGTATGAACATAAGATCTTCTCAGAGATCCTGAGCCGTGTCCAGAAGGCTGTTGATGACTTGAATCTGCACTCCTACTCTAATTTGCCCATTTGGGTCAACAAACTAGACATTGAGGTAAGCTTTGTGAATTGATTATATGAAACACATAAATTGGTGAATCCCCTTTAATTGTTTTAATTATGGTCACTGTCTTGTAGATTGAGCGGATCTTGGGAGTCCGTCTGCAGGCTGGCCTCAGGGCTTGGACACAGGTGCTTAGAGGACAAATGGAGGACAAAGCTGATGTGGACATGGACACTGAAGCGCCACAAGTCAGCCACAAGCCTGGAGGAGAGCCAAAGATCAAGGTGAAACATTTTCAGTCAAGGATGTGGAGACAATAACAGATATAACCTAAATATGTTTTTAAAATGCAGATTTCTTAACAATTCAGTGTTAACACTGTGACATATTATCTCTGTATAGAATGTGGTCCATGAGCTCAGGATAACAAACCAGGTTATATACCTGAATCCTCCTATTGAAGACTGCCTTTATAAACTCTTACAAGAATTGTTTGCCTGGAAGATGATCATTCTGTTTCTACCAAGGATACAGAGTCAAAGATACCAGGTTGGTATAGCAATGAATCTTTATTTCCTTGGGTATAGTTCAAGGTGACTGATTTTCTCTGTGAACAGGTTGGTGTCCACTTTGAGTTGTCTGAAGAGGAGAAGTTCTACAGGAATGCTCTGACTAGAATGCCTGATGGTCCAGCAGCCCTCGAAGAGGCCTACGATGCTGTCATGGAAAATGTCTCAGAGGTGGAGCAGTATGTCAAGGTAATGCACAGCCTTCTATTCAGATCTCTGTTCAATTATATACTGTTGCATACATCACAGTCCAGAAAGATGCCCCAATTCATTATTACTGCCTCTTGATTCCAGGTTTGGCTGCAGTACCAGTGTTTGTGGGATATGCAGCCTGAGAACATCTATAATCGCCTGGGAGAAGACCTGAATAAGTGGCAACTGCTATTGGTGCAAATTCGAAAAGCAAGAGGAACCTTTGATAATGCAGAAACTAGAAAGGAATTTGGCCCAGTGATCATTGATTATGGGAAGGTAAAGCCATCCAAATTATATATATATATATATATATATATATATATATATATATATAATATATATATATATATATATATATGTATATATATATATATATATATATATATATATATATATGTATATATATGTATGTTTTCATAATCAAGAATTTCAGTACTACTTTTTTAATTTCTTTTTTACCCATCACAATTTAGGTCCAGTCTAAGGTGAACCTAAAGTATGACTCCTGGCATAAGGAAGTACTCAGCAAGTTTGGACAGATGCTAGGTCAAAACATGCAGGACTTCCACTCCCAAATTTCCAAGGTATAAGAGGTTGTCCCTGTTTTGAATACTTTTTTTGTAGTGTTGATTTACTTTATTATTTTTTTTAAATACATGCATTTTTATGCATTTGTCATTTCAGTCACGCCAAGAGCTGGAGCAGCATTCTGTGGATACAGCCAGCACTTCTGATGCTGTAACCTTCATTACATATGTGCAAGCCCTCAAGCGAAAGATCAAGCAGTTTGAAAAGCAAGTTGATGTAAGTATTGCCATAGATTTCACTCATCATTTTTCTGATTTGTCTTCAGCTTGACTTGACTTCTGTTGTGTTCCTTTAGCTTTTCCGCAATGGGCAACGTCTCCTGGAGAAGCAGCGATTCCAGTTCCCACCCTCTTGGCTGTACATTGACAACATAGAAGGAGAATGGGGAGCTTTCAGTGACATAATGAAACGTAAGGACACTGCCATCCAGCAGCAAGTGGCTAACTTGCAGATGAAGATCGTCCAGGAAGACCGTGCAGTAGAGAACCGCACCTCAGATCTACTCACAGACTGGGAGAAGACCAAACCAGTTGCTGTAAGTTAAGGAATTTTTGGAGATTGATTTTATGCTTTTTGGTCATCTTTTACCAGATAGATTACTTTTTCCCTAAATTCTAGGGCAATCTTCGTCCAGAGGAAGCCTTACAGTCCCTCACCATCTATGAAGGCAAGTTTGGGCGACTAAAGGATGACCGAGAAAAGTGTGCTAAAGCTAAGGAAGCTTTAGAGTTGACGGACACTGGCCTGTTAAGTGGCAGTGAGGAGAGAGTACAGGTATTGTCTTAACTGCTGCATCCTGCTTGATCTGTCGTCTTTAGTTCTTCACAGTTCCAGTGCATACTTACGTTTGTGTGTTTTGGTAGGTTGCATTGGAAGAGTTGCAAGACCTGAAGGGTGTATGGTCAGAACTATCCAAGGTCTGGGAGCAAATTGATCAAATGAAGGAACAACCTTGGGTGTCTGTGCAGCCACGTAAAGTAAGATTGGATAATGTTTACCATCTTGCTTGAATAGGTAGTCTAAGTTTCTTATTACTCTAATGTTCTTTCTTTATATCTGTAGCTGCGGCAAAGCCTGGATGCTCTTCTCAACCAACTAAAGAACTTCCCAGCACGCCTTAGACAGTATGCCTCCTATGAATATGTACAGAGGCTTCTCAAAGGCTACATGAAGGTTTGCATCTACTGATTCATTTAAACAGACAGGTTCAAATTCATGTAAAGGTTTCTTTGAGAAACTTTTTTACATTATCCTATTGGATCCACAGGTGAACATGCTGGTTATTGAGCTGAAATCGGAGGCTCTCAAAGATCGTCACTGGAAACAACTGATGAAGCGCCTGCATGTCAACTGGGTGCTGTCTGAACTGACGCTTGGGCAGATCTGGGATGTGGACCTGCAGAAGAATGAAATGGTGGTGAAGGATGTACTGCTGGTGGCACAGGGAGAAATGGCTCTTGAAGAGTTCCTCAAACAGGTCTTGAGACTTTTATAGTGGTTTTATAATCTCAAAATCAACTCAGAATTTATTTAACTCTTTCTCTGTACACCTCAGATTCGAGAAGTCTGGAATTCCTATGAGCTTGACTTGGTCAACTATCAAAATAAGTGTCGTTTGATCCGGGGCTGGGATGACCTGTTCAACAAAGTCAAGGAACATATAAACAGCGTGTCAGCCATGAAGCTGTCTCCATACTACAAGGTGGAGGGTCTTTTTTTTTTTTTTTTTTTTTTTTTTTTTTTTTTTTTTTTGGGAAGCCTTAGTTTTAGATTTGAAGGAAATAGTCAAGAAGCATTCTTGGAGTTAGTGTTAATCGTGACCTTTAACAGAGTACAGATGATCTGAGAAATTACCCCATAATATGTAATTAAGGACCATTCAGAGAAATATGTTCAGCTTTTAAATTACCAAAACTTAATGTTCTTTTAGAACACCATATGCACCTTCAATAAAAAGTTTAGGATCGATGAATATGCAGTTTTGAAACACCTTGTTATCCCAAATAGAATGTAGGAAGAAAAAGCTTAAAGCCAGAAATACAACGTTTGTCTTTTCTGTAGGTGTTTGAAGAAGACGCCCTAAGCTGGGAAGATAAGCTTAACCGCATCATGGCTCTGTTTGATGTCTGGATAGACGTGCAAAGACGTTGGGTCTACCTGGAGGGTATTTTCACTGGCAGCGCTGACATCAAACATCTTCTTCCAGTGGAGACACAGCGATTTCAGAGGTGAGCAAATAGATGAGTGGACTGCATTTTATTTTGAATAGAGATGCTTAACTGAATGTGTTTATTTTGTAGCATTAGCACAGAGTTCCTGGCTCTGATGAAGAAGGTGACAAAGTCTCCTCTGGTCATGGATGTCCTGAACATACAGGGTGTTCAGAGGTCATTGGAAAGGCTTGCAGACCTCTTAGGAAAGATCCAAAAGGCACTAGGAGAATATCTTGAAAGAGAGCGCTCGTCCTTTCCCAGGTAGGGAGACTTTAGTTTTGGGTTTAGCTGAATGGAAAACCCTTAAAAAAGAATGTTTAACTAGAGTGTTTCTTTTAGGTTCTATTTTGTTGGTGATGAGGACCTACTTGAGATTATTGGCAACAGCAAAAATGTGGCCAAGCTGCAGAAGCACTTCAAAAAAATGTTTGCTGGTGTGGCCAGCATTCTGCTGAATGAAGATAACACTGAGGTTCTTGGCATCTCCTCTCGAGAGGGAGAGGAGGTAAGAAGATTAAACTAAATTTAATTTTGTTCTCTAATACAAAATGTTGCCCTCACTGTTTTGTTTTGTTGGCATGATGAATTCATTATTAAACTTAATTTTCAGTTATTGTCACACACATGAATATAGGGAGTGCAAAAATAGCCAGGCATTAAACTAAACTGTGACACATTTTAGGTCCTTTACAAGACTCCGGTGTCCATCACCGAACACCCAAAGATCAACGAGTGGCTGACCCTGGTGGAGAAGGAGATGCGGGTCACTCTGGCTAAATTACTGGCTGAAGCGGTCACGGAAGTGGGGGCCTTTAACAAAGGCACTGCCATTGACCTTGGCACCTACATCAACTGGATTGACCGATACCAGGTAATTGTGGGATAACAAGCATTTACTCATTGTGCATCATCAGCTTTTTGGTTTGATGTATTATGTAAAGGATGAAATATTCAGATTTTAATTATTGTGCTAGACTGTTTAATCATCCAGAATCAATAGTGCCTAGCCTTTTTTAAATGTTTTGTGGCCAGTCCTTTCAGACGTTTTGTGACAGATGCCTGCTGAAAGCTGATTGCTTTGAAAGCTGAATTTTTTTTTTTATTTTTTTTTTTTATTTTTTATTTTTTTAAGTGATTTGTGTTGAGAAATTCATTTACCGATTAGCACATCAATACAGCACACCAAATTTCAATTTTGTTCCTGAGAAATGGAACAAACTTTACTCCCTTTCAGTGGTTATACCCTGAAATTTGCATATCATTAGCTTTGCTAGACTTAAGTTTTCTGCTGTTTCATGTAGGAATGTTAATTGACATGGGGTAGACAAACAAATTTCAACATATTTTTGCCAATAATTATTGGGTCTCCTTATTCAACCACCAGACATTTTATAACTTCTCCCTGGCTTAATCTTTCCAGTGATTGCTGCTGCAAAGTTGTAGCCACCTAGCATAATCTTGATCCATATTCGCTGGCTGCTTGAGGTGCAACTAGTACTACATAAGGTATAGAGTGCTGTTGCCTGGTCGTCCTTGTGCTCACTCTTTAACCAGTAAATGAATGAATTGTTGAGATTTCATACTTTCTTGACACTGATTTTGAATGTAAGACTCAAAGACTTTGGGTGAAGGTTCTTGAGATCTATGTCCAAACGTAAATGGTTGCACTATATTGCCATCATCAGACTGATGCTGGTACCTTTACTTTGCTGAGTAGCACTTGAATTCTCACCATGTGAGAATTTGCTGGTTTATTTGTCTTACAGGAGATCACCACAGAGGCCAAACCTTACCACTGTACATAGAACAAAAAAGGAAACCATATATGAAGGTTCTTAACAAATATTAAGACAAAAAGCCTTAACAAAAAGTGGGAAAAGAAATGAGTGGGCAGAGATAAATGAGGATTCTTCAGGATCTAAAGTTTCATGTGTTTAGGATTTGCTGGTCCCTTTTCGTTTGAAAGTTGAAAAATGAGATCTTGACAATAAAACAATTTGTGCTTGGACCACTAATAACAATAATAATTAAAATGTTGGTAATGAAAATAATATAATTGAGTCTAGGCACCCCTCACAAGTAGTACTCCCAGAGACCAATACTTGCCATAAAACACAGGACCTATACAATGGCTGACCCTGCACTCTGACCCCAGCTAACAAACCAACTGGGATATGTGGGGAAAAAATGGCCATGCTGTAATGTATGTGGTGAATGTGTGGAAAAGCTGTTGCTTCTCAAAAAAAAGAGCTCATATATGAACAAGTTTTGTGATAGTTCAATGCTGGTTGTTTTAAAATGCCTGTAGAAAGCTGATAGCTATTTGATGTAATTCAGTGATGATTCAAAGTCCTGGGACTGATCAGTAGATCAATGCAGAGCACCTCAAATCCACCTCAAGTGGATTTTTGTTCCTGAGAAACAGCTATTTGAACTCAAAACTGTATGAGTATAAATAAGTCATGTTATTTTTATGTGAAATGACTGTTAAACTGTGCATAAAATTCAGTCATGAAATTTGAGACATTTGTTGTTACCCTATTGTAGATTCTTAAAACTTTACAAAAGGCAAATGCTTGTTTGTAGGTTATTTCATCTCTCAGACCAGAGTAGACAGGCGAACTGTATTAGGGGAAACCTTGTTCATTAAATGACAACCATCATTTCTGTTTTCTTCTTCACTCTTTCAGGCTCAGTTGGTAGTTCTGTCCACGCAAATTGACTGGTCTGAGAATGTGGAGACAGCTCTAACAACCATTGCTGGTGGTGACAACATGGCTCCTCTGCAGGCTGTGCTGACAAATGTGGAAACCACACTGAACCTGCTGGCTGACACAGTGCTGATGGAGCAGCCTCCTATACGCAGGAAGAAGCTGGAGCATCTGGTTAGAAAGTCTTACACCTTTTTCTCCTTTGGAATATAAATGTAGTATAAGGCACATTGCTATAAGGCTGCTTGTTGGTGATGTTTACTATTTTGTTTAGATCACAGAGCTTGTACACCAAAGGGATGTGACTAGAACCCTCATCAAGAACAAGATCAACAACTCAAAGTCTTTCGAGTGGCTTAGCCAGATGCGCTTCTATTTTGACCCCAAGCAGACTGATGTGTTACAACAGCTATCAATTCAGATGGCGAATGCCAAGTTTAACTATGGCTTTGAGTATCTGGGTGTGCAGGAGAAGCTGGTACAGACCCCTCTCACAGACAGGTGTTACCTCACTATGACTCAGGCTCTGGAGGCTCGTTTGGGAGGATCTCCCTTTGGTTAGTCAAACAGATAAGGCTCTGTTTTCTTTTCATTACATTAATGAAGTTGGGTACTATAATTTATTGTGCAGATGCAACTTAATGCAGCAGAGTTTCTAATGAAGTGATGTGTGTTTTGAAAATTTTCAAACACACAATTTGGCTTTGACTCAATTATTCTTGGTCATGGCTCTTGACATTTTCTCTACTGTTCACCAGGCCCTGCAGGGACAGGAAAGACGGAGTCTGTCAAAGCTCTTGGCCACCAGCTTGGACGCTTTGTCCTGGTCTTCAACTGTGATGAGACCTTCGATTTCCAGGTATGTACTTTGATTCTACCTAAAATGGCTAGAACTAAAAAACCAAAACATATACAATTCACTTATTATTGTTTGCTCTGACACCCAATGCGGTCAAGTGACTATCCTGAGTCATCATAAAGTTGTGCTAAATCTGTGCCATTACAGGATTTATGTCTGCTTAGTGGAATACAAATCCAGAAGCTTATTCATTTATTCAATTATTAAAGTTTTGTCTAATAACGGGTGTCATTAAAAAAAAGAATGTCATTAAATTATTTCAGTCATCTGTTATATTTGATTTGATATCAGATTCTTACTGTTGGGGCTTGGCCATCCCACAGAACTCACAACGCGGACATTTCTTCTATTCAGACTCACACTACCACCAACACCTTCACATTATACCCATCAGCAATAACATTAAAGTTACTGACTTCTGAAGCCAATAACACTAATTGTCTTGTTACAGTGGCACCGTTCAAGGGCCAGATTCTGATCATTAGATGACACTTAGTACAAACAAACTCAGACACACAAGTACTGTAAGAGTAATACAAGTACTGTAATGTGTACTTTTCAGTAGTTCTGAATAGTGGAAATCTTACCCTTTGCAGATTCTACATTCTTCTCATAGTAGCTAGTTTAAAAATGTTTGATCATTGTTTGGGGCCAGAGAGCATTTGAATCAGTGCATGGGCTGGAATTTGATGATTGTTGCATGTATAGATTGCTAAAATGACATGATCCACTTGTAATTATGTCATCTTGGTTACATTAATTTGGCCTTTCAATGTAATGTCTGCTGTTTTCTGTCCTCTCAGGCCATGGGGCGTATATTTGTCGGGTTGTGTCAAGTTGGTGCTTGGGGGTGCTTTGACGAGTTTAACCGACTGGAGGAAAGGATGCTGTCAGCTGTTTCCCAGCAGGTTCAGTATATCCAGGTGGCCCTGAGGGAGCACAGCAACCCCAACCGTGATCGCAGTATGTACCCTAGCTCTTCATGAACACAGTATACATATTTTGTAACTGTTATAACAAATTATTTAAGACTTCTCGAAGCCTGCAGATTGTACTATTTGTCATAAAAGAGCCAATATTTTTTTTCTTCTTATGCTGCTGCTGCTTTTCTGTGCAAAGGTCTTCTGTTTCCATGGGTCACAATTTTTTGACATGGTGTAACAAAATGAGACTATCCAAGATCCTATCTGGGAATAGTGTGTTTAGAGCAGTTTTTCAATCCTTTCCAACAGCTCAATATGTTCAGCTCTCCAGGTAGAACCACCAAAATTTCAGACGGTCACTTCAGGACCGTTTCTTTTTTACCCCATTCATTTTAAAGCGAAAACGCTAGAGTGGGTGACGTTGTCATGCTAGCTTTGAAAGTAGCAAAGCCTCTAAAGTCCTTGTCATTGTCATTTGGTAAATATTTGATGTTTGGCACATATATTTATGGTGACTAAACTCTGTCTGATATTTATGTGATTGCTCGGATGTGCAGGCCTGCACTTTAACTCACACACAGCATTTATCTTCCAAAGTTATCCTCTTTTAACTTGCATGTATAAATGCCACTATGCCTGTTAATTAACTACACATTCATCATCCATTCTCTCATACACAGATCTACAGCATCATTTGTCAATTCTCACATTAAAAAAACACTTTGCACTATGAAGACTTCCAGTTTATATCGTGTATTTGTTTTATGTCATGTTTTAACCTTTTATTGTAGTCTTTTATCCAAGTACTGTGTGTGTATATACACACCTTTTTGTAGTATATTAGCCTTTTGATCATTGCATGCTTAACTGTTCCAAACACTTGTAGTCATTTGGAATAATATAGCAATGTTTTAGCATTTGTAACCTTTAAACATGTTTCAGCTTTAACGTTTTTCTCTTTACATTTTAGAACATTTTGGTCTGAACATTTTAGCATTTTATTGTTTATCATGTTTAGTGGGCTCCTTCAAGCCAACATCAAAGTTGTTTCATGATCTTTTTTAGCCTTCTAGCCTTCTGGGGCTTTTAACCTGTGTGTGTGTGTGTGTGTGTGTGTGTGTGTGTGTGTGTGTGTGTAAAACAAGTGGGCAACTAGAGAGATGTGCACTGCAACACACTTGCAATTTCTGCAGGAAATGTACTCTTGTTGTTGTTGTTTGTTTTTATTTCAGGCACACCAGTTACCACTGAGCTGCTGAACAAACAAGTGAAGGTGAGCCCTGAAATGGCCATCTTTATCACCATGAACCCTGGCTATGCTGGACGCTCTAATCTGCCCGACAACCTGAAGAAGCTTTTCCGCAGTTTGGCTATGACCAAACCTGACCGACAGCTCATTGCCCAGGTCATGCTCTATTCAC
The DNA here is from genome assembly GCF_019097595.1 of Hemibagrus wyckioides. Lineage (NCBI taxonomy): Eukaryota > Metazoa > Chordata > Actinopteri > Siluriformes > Bagridae > Hemibagrus > Hemibagrus wyckioides. The sequence continues at coordinate 8,751,599 of NC_080718.1, read as the reverse complement.
AAGGCTTCCGCACTGCTGAGACCCTTGCCAAGAAGATCGTCCCCTTTTTCAAGTACTGTAGTAGTCCATATTTTTTAATATTTGTTTATAAATGCAGTCTTTGAGATTTTTGTTGTGATGTAGTTATTTACGTTTTAATCACGTCTTGTGTTTTCTAAATAAAAGTAAAAAATTTTAACCGTTTTTGGAATTCTGAAGCTAATTGTCGCTGTTAAACTGCAAAAATGTGATGTTAATTTAATGCTAATCGTTCAATATCATGTAAAGTTTGTATTTTTTATATTTTCAGGTTGTGTGATGAGCAGCTTTCCTCTCAGTCTCACTATGACTTTGGCTTACGAGCTCTGAAGAGCGTGTTGATCAGTGCTGGAAATGTGAAGAGAGAGCGCATCCAGAAGATCAAGCGGGAGAAGTGCGAGCGCGGTGAGGATGTGGACGAGAATGAGATTGCAGAGAACCTTCCTGAGCAGGAGGTAGAGTGAGAATTTTTAGAACCTTCACTAGGGCAGAGCTTGAGTTTCATAATATAATAATAATAATCATATCTCATTATTGCTATAATAATGATATCTGATCTCAGTAATATTTCAGATTTACTAATGCACATATAGCATTTGGTGTAAAAATGCCTAGTGAAGGGGATATGAAACTGAAATCAGTAACACAAAACTTACTGTTTGATAAATTTTTAGTTGCCTAAACACAAGTGTAATACCCTTCTGAACAGATCCTGATCCAGAGTGTGTGTGAGACCATGGTGCCTAAGTTGGTGGCGGAGGACATCCCTCTGCTTTTCAGCCTGCTCTCAGATGTCTTTCCAGGTGTGCAGTACATGCGCGGAGAGATGACTGCTCTCAGGGAGGAGCTCAAGAAGGTCTGTGCCGAGATGTACCTTACTTATGGAGATGGTGATGATGTTGGTAGCATGTGGGTTGAAAAGGTAAATAAACTCATCAGTATTTAAGCATTTTGAAAACATATTGACAAACACAAAAGCACAAAAACACAAACACAAGTTCTGATAATTATGTTCACATAAATAAGGCTCACATCTATAATTCTTGAGTCTCTCTTCCCTTAAAGCTTTTTATTTCCTTAACTGGAGATTCTTTTATTAAAGAACATCTTGTGTATTTTTAATTGGAATCTCCTGCCATGCCTTTATTGTCAAGATTTTTCTGTTTGTATTGTATGTAACAGTGGGCTTTTTATTTTCTTTTTCCAGGTTCTTCAGCTATACCAAATTACCCAAATCAATCATGGCTTGATGATGGTGGGTCCATCAGGCAGTGGGAAGACTATGGCTTGGCGTGTGTTGCTCAAAGCATTAGAGAGATTAGAGGGTGTTGAGGGAGTGGCGCACATCATCGATCCCAAAGCCATAAGCAAAGACCACCTCTATGGAACACTGGACCCCAACACTCGTGAATGGACAGATGGGCTCTTTACACATGTGCTCAGAAAGTAAGCTCCTGAAGTACAGCAGTTATCTCCATATCCTTCAAAATGTGGACTCAATTTCTTACTTTGTTGAAATTGTTTTATTATGAGGTCTTTATTTATTTTTTCACCAAGTGGTGTTTTTATGATGAATACTATGTGATGATTATTATAAAAGTTAATGATATTAATATGGATATTTTTGCCTTATGTCAGAATCATCGATAATGTGCGTGGGGAATTGCAGAAAAGACAATGGATCATTTTTGATGGTGATGTAGATCCTGAGTGGGTAGAGAACCTAAACTCTGTGCTGGATGACAACAAGCTGCTGACACTGCCTAATGGAGAACGTCTCAGCCTGCCTCCAAATGTATATAACTCTGCTTTTAAAAAGAGTGCAATAAAAAATCATTTGAAATTCCAAATGACAAACCTAGACTGCCATTTTAAATAGAAACTATCTGCTTTACAGTCTGTTGTACAGTCTGGTTTCAGAGTGTTGCTTGTTTCTGTGTAGGTGCGTGTCATGTTTGAGGTACAGGACCTGAAGTATGCTACACTGGCCACTGTGTCCCGTTGTGGCATGGTGTGGTTCAGTGAGGATGTTCTCAGCACCGACATGATCTTCAACAACTTCCTGTACCGTCTGCGCAGCATTGCCTTGGATGAGGGTGAGGACGAGGCTCAGCGCATGCGCAAAGGCACTGAGGATGAAGGAGAGGAGGCTGCTTCCCCCATGCTACAGGTAATTGACCATTCCTTTCTTAGTAACAGTTTTTTGTCATACTTTAAGTAATGTATTTGTTAGTGCATCTTAAGTGATTCTTTAGAAAATGGTTTACCTGACTGTCAATTTTACAGCCATGTCTTTTGTATAAATTATACAATGGAATTTGACTATTTGCATCTCTGCTTCTTTGACTTTTTAACTTGCAGATTCAGAGGGATGTGGCAGCCATCCTTCAGCCTTACTTCACTTCCACAGGGCTTGTGATCAAAGCCCTTGAGCATGCCTCTAAAATGGAGCACATAATGGACTTCACTCGCCTCCGCTGCTTGGGCTCCCTATTCTCCATGATGCACCAGGCCTGCCGCAATGTAGCTCTGTACAATAACAACCATCCTGACTTTCCTATGCCTGTTGACCAGCTGGAAAAGTACATACAGGTCAGTGTTTTTAAAACAGAGTACAGAAATGGCTCGTTTGTAATTACAGCTTTACCCGTTTGCAGCTGAGCCTATGATTAATTCTTGTGACCTTTTTTCTCTTTCTAACTCTATAGAAATATCTGATCTATGCTGTCCTGTGGTCCTTCTCTGGCGATGGCAAGTTGAAGATGAGGGCAGAGCTTGGAGAATACATTCGGCGTATCACTACGGTGGCTCTCCCATCTGCCCCTAATGTGCCAATCATTGATTATGAGGTGAAGGTTTCCATTTTTGCCAGTATGTTAACAAGTGTCAACTGCGTTTTAACACTGAGCAAAATAATTGTTAGTACATCTATCCTGTTGAATATTTTTATAATAAATTTTAGCCCTATGAATAAAAAATGTTGATAATCACTATATAATTATTTCTGTTTTAATATATTCATATATTAAGCAGACACCAGTAGTTTTGGGTAAGCAGAGTTTAACTTAAAATAAAACTGATATTAATCAAGTATGACCATTAATATTGCTCTGCCATCAAGAGATGATGCCATAACCATCCAAAAGCACATAATTACATCACAAAGACACAAACTGTATCTACCTTGAATATTTTTTTTTTTACTTTGATTTCCATTGATGCCGATGTGTGTGTGTGGGTCCTTTAGTTTTGGCAGATATCCTCTACCAACCCATAATGGTTTGAACCTAATTTGCCAACTGTTTTCAAACTTAAAATGGCCCTGATGTTAGAAATACAGCAGATTTACCACCCTGTTAACTTGCTTCTTCCAGGTGTCCATCACGGGTGAGTGGCAGTCATGGCAAGGCAAGGTGCCTCAGATTGAAGTAGAAACTCACAAAGTTGCTGCACCTGATGTGGTGGTACCTACTCTGGACACTGTGCGGCATGAAGCCCTGCTCTACACCTGGCTGGCTGAGCACAAGCCTCTTGTGCTGTGTGGCCCTCCTGGATCAGGAAAAACCATGACCCTGTTTAGTGCTCTTCGTGCCCTCCCTGACATGGAGGTGGGTGCTACAGTAGTATTTTGATAACAAATAAAAAAAAAAAGTGAATCACATTATGACTAAGAATTATTTGGCAAAATGAACAATAGTGACATGGATTGTGTTTATTTAAAGAGATATATCACTGTATATGGAAGAAATATTTATCTCAATTTCAAAAGGGTGGCAGAGGCTACATTAAGTGGGAATAAGGTCACATGCAAAATAGGACAGATGTAAACTGCATCTATGAATTGGCTATGGATATAGATTAGGGTAATGTCGGTAAGATAGCAATTTGAGAAAATTGTTATGCTGAATATAAAGGGAGGAGCTCTGAAACCTAACTTTTTTTTTTAAGAGTGATGTTAATACAAATTAGGTTGTGTTTTTTTGTTTTTTATTGCATCAGAGTCAATTTAGTTATTTAACTTCACTTCCACAGGTTGTGGGTTTGAACTTTTCCAGTGCCACCACCCCAGAGCTGCTACTAAAGACTTTCGATCACTACTGCGAATACCGCCGCACACCCAATGGCGTTGTGCTAGCCCCTGTACAACTGGGCAAGTGGCTGGTGCTATTCTGTGATGAAATCAATCTGCCTGATATGGACAAGTATGGCACACAAAGAGTCATCTCCTTTATTCGACAGGTATGCAACTGCAGGTGTAGTTCTGTTAATCTTTACATCAGTATTTTGCCTTGCACCCAATTTTTTTTTTTATTTTCCACATGTGCTTTATAGATGGTGGAACATGGTGGCTTCTATCGCACCTCTGACCAGACCTGGGTAAAACTGGAGAGAATCCAGTTTGTGGGTGCCTGTAACCCCCCGACAGACCCTGGCAGAAAACCTCTTTCTCACAGGTTTATCTCATTGATTTAGATCAGTTAAAAATAAACCTTATGTTAATGAGATGCTACATGGACATAATAGTCAGGTAATATGTTTCAAACCTTAATCACACCATATCGTGTTTCAGGTTCCTGCGTCATGTTCCAGTTGTGTATGTGGACTATCCAGGCCCTGCCTCCCTCACTCAGATTTATGGCACTTTCAACAGGGCCATGCTCCGCCTCATTCCCTCGCTGCGTACCTATGCTGAGCCTCTCACTGCTGCCATGGTGGAGTTCTACACGATGTCTCAGGTTGGGCTGGGTTCATATGCAGCTGACTTAAAGACGGGTTTAGATTTTTGCTTTCATTCATTTTTTAAAAATTATTCCCAATTTTAACCAAGTGGTTTTTCTTTACAACCACAGGAGCGCTTCACACAAGACACCCAACCCCACTACATCTACTCCCCTAGAGAGATGACACGCTGGGTGAGGGGTATCTTTGAGGCACTGCGGCCCCTTGAGGCACTGCCTGTGGAGGGACTGATACGTGTTTGGGCCCATGAAGCATTGCGCTTGTTCCAGGACAGGTGGGCCAAAAGATTGATCTTGTTTCTAGGGCCCTAACAACTTGATGCATTGTTCTGTTCATTTATTGTTTTCTTTAGACTTTTATTTTGATATGTCCCCTCATTAAGCAATAAATTCAACACTACACAATACACTAGGCTGTTTTGTTATAGAATTCTGCTTGTACTGCTTATATGAGGTGTAGAAAACATTTAAAATTTATCAAGTTTACACTTGATTAAAAATGTAATCAGAAAGGGATTTTTAGACAAAACATGCTTCAGTGCATGATGTTTTACCACATGTTAGCCTAGAAGCATACTAGAGCATATGTTTAGCAGCAACCAGGATCTGAAGGATTCCCCAGAACTGGCACTTTGGCTTCCTTGTAAGTTTTGGGACAGAGGTCGCCAGTAAGAGGTGGACTAAGAGATTACAGAGTGACACAAATCTATAAAATGTGTACCATGCCCTATTTTATTAATACTGCAAAAATAACTACAAAAACTATGCAGTGAAACCCATTTTTTTCTAATGGGTGGATCTTCTACAATGCTAAAAGTTCAGATCTTTGCAGCACCAAGCTTCTGGGTCTTGACCATTGCCTTTAACCCTCAGCTACTCAGTTGTATAAATTAGATAAATATAAGTTGCTCTGGATAAGGGTATTTGTCAAATACCTTAAAAATATAAAGTTTGCTATTGTACAGTTATAATATTTTAATAAGTTGAAAATTTTAAATCCTGTTAAAATTTCTAGTGTTACACTTCTACTTGTTCCTACAGTTTATAACCACAAAGTACACATCTCATACTACACGTCTCGTACTAATTATAGGACTCCTGTTTTCTTAAGCATGGTGGTTTTATGGGATAATTGCCCATTATTATTTTATGTTACAGGCTGGTAGAGGATGAGGAGAGACGCTGGACTGATGAGAACATTGACAGTGTGGCTCTGAAGCATTTCCCCAACATAAATAGAGAGAAGGCCCTAAACCGGCCCATACTGTACAGCAACTGGCTCTCAAAGGTGAATTCAAGGAATTTCAAATTACAGCCATTATACTAGAGCCCCAAGAAATGGCCCTATATATCCTTTTGTTCACATTAAGTCAAGTTATGTGTGCGAATTGCTTGTAGGACTACATCCCAGTTGAGCAGGAGGAGCTGCGTGACTATGTGAAGGCCCGTCTGAAGGTCTTCTACGAGGAGGAGTTGGATGTTCCTCTGGTGCTCTTTAACGAAGTTCTGGACCATGTGTTGAGAATTGACAGGTGGGTTTCCTCATAGTCATTTCATTTATTTGATGTATAAGGGGTGTTCTGATACAAATTCTCACTGTTTTGATATTTTTCTAGAATATTCCGTCAGCCACAGGGTCATCTACTCCTGATTGGAGTCAGCGGTGCAGGAAAGACCACACTTTCAAGATTTGTGGCTTGGATGAATGGTCTGAGTGTTTATCAGATCAAGGTCCGCATAAGCAAAGAGTTTTATTTGTTAGTCTCAGCAACTATAGTCCTATAGAGGATTTGACCAAAACTCTTGTAAACTTGTTTAATAACTTGAACAATGCCTTATGCAGGTCCATAGGAAGTACACAGGTGAAGACTTTGATGAAGACCTGCGAACTGTCCTTCGTAGGTCTGGATGCAAAAATGAAAAGATTGCGTTTATCATGGATGAATCAAATGTGCTGGACTCAGGCTTCTTGGAGCGCATGAACACACTGCTGGCCAATGGAGAAGTGAGGCTCAGGGGAAAAAAAAAATAAAATAAAACATATGACCAATTTTACCACTTGCTTTTTTTCAGTATTTTAGCTAATTACTTTGATTCATCATAATAAAAATTGTTTTTGTGCAGGTGCCTGGTCTGTTTGAGGGTGATGAATATGCTACACTAATGACCCAGTGTAAGGAAGGGGCCCAGAAGGAGGGTCTGATGTTGGACACTCATGAGGAGTTGTATAAGTGGTTCACTAGCCAGGTCATTAGGAATCTGCATGTAGTTTTCACTATGAACCCGTCATCTGAGGGATTGAAGGACCGAGCTGCCACGTCTCCTGCCCTATTTAACAGGTTCTTTTATTTACCTCCCATTTCATGGGTCTGTAGAATTAATGAGACTTGATTGCTGGAATATCAACAGAAAGACAAAAGTAGCCTTAACTGCTACAACATTTAAAAATGTTGCATTATAACTAAATGGATGAATCCATACTTTTTACACACTTGTTTGTCCATGATATGATTGAGTCATTTTTGTATAGATGTGTGCTGAACTGGTTTGGCGACTGGTCCACTGAGGCTCTCTACCAGGTGGGCAAAGAGTTCACCAGTAAGATGGACCTGGAAAAACCCAATTACAAAGTGCCAGACTACATGCCCATTGTGTATGATAAGTTGCCCCAACCTCCCACCCATCGTGAGGCGATTGTCAATGGATGTGTGTTTGTTCACCAGACCCTACACCAGGTTTGAGCTGACAGATTTTTCCTTTATGCATCATAGCATTTATTTTGTTTTGATAAGTTTTGTATATCAGACTTTAGTTTATTTCCTGCTCCTCTATGTCGTAAGGCTAATAATCGCTTGGCAAAGCGTGGTGGCCGCACCATGGCCATCACTCCACGTCACTACTTGGACTTCATCAACCACTATGCCAACCTGTTCAATGAGAAACGCAGTGAACTTGAAGAGCAGCAAATGCATCTTAATGTTGGTCTGCGCAAAATCAAAGAGACAGTAGATCAGGTAACCCAGCATGTACTAATATTAAGGTGCTGAATAAAAAAATGTTGGAACATTCCCGAGGCTTTTTTAAATTCTTTGAATTTATGATCTGCTAATTATTTTTAACCGTTGACCTTGTTATGCGGGGGCTGTTTGCCAGGTTGAGGAGCTACGCCGGGATCTGAGAATTAAAAGCCAGGAACTGGAGGTCAAGAATGCCGCTGCTAATGACAAGCTAAAGAAGATGGTCAAAGACCAGCAAGAAGCTGAGAAGAAGAAGGCAAGACCATTTTGCTTACTTAACAGCAGTTTTGTAGTGTTGTTTTGTGTTGGTTATGGTGCTGATATACAGGTGGGTATTCTCATTGGTAGGTTATGAGTCAGGAGATCCAAGAAGCAGTTTACAAACAACAGGAAGTTATCAAGGACAAACAGTTAAGCGTAAAGCAAGACTTGGACCAAGTGGAGCCTGCTGTCATTGAGGCTCAGAATGGTATGGATGCACTTTACTGTCTTCTTAATTTAAATGTGTCTGTTTTGCAAACATAATTTCATATTCTTTTGGGATAAAGATAAATTAAACACTGACCAACAAATGAGTGAAATAAATTTTCTATGCTTTGAAGTCCTACTTCTGCCTTCTGCATATGCTGTGGAACTCTTGTCATCTTTAAGCACTTTACAAATTTCCTGTTACCTTTTCATTGTGGTCCTTTCCTACCCTTTGGTACTTTGTTCTGATAATTAATATTTTCTTTTGTCTATACTAACACCCATGGCCTTCCTCTTTTCACCTCTTCTTTATTTCTCTGCACCCTGTTGCTCCAATATTCCCCTTCCTTGCCTGGTTGGTTTTTAGCTGTTAAGTCCATTAAGAAGCAGCATTTGGTGGAGGTGAGGTCCATGGCCAACCCGCCTGCAGCGGTCAAACTGGCTTTGGAGTCCATCTGCCTGCTGCTGGGCGAGAGCACCACTGATTGGAAGCAGATCCGCTCCATCATAATGCGCGAGAACTTCATCCCAACTATCGTTAACTTTTCTGCTGAAGAGATCAGGTGACTGTAGTGGGTAGCATGGAGCCACAGTTGGCCTGTGTATGAGAGAGAGGTGGCTGTCAATTGCATTTGTATTCTGTTCCAACATCAGTTTACATGATGAATCCTACGTGGTTCAAATTGGGTTTATTTAGAGGTACAATTTGGCCTCTATATTCCTAAGCATGTAATGTGGCTGAAACAAATAGTCCACTTTCTCTTACACTACGGCTGTTTGGCCCATGCCACACCCCCCACCTCCCATCAGTCCTGCATGATTTTAAAACCTGCCCACCCTTTCTCCATCCCCTTCTTCCCCCATTCCACCCTCCCTTACCTCCCCAGCTGTCAGCTCTATAAAGAAGCAGCATCTTGTTGAAGTCCGGGCCATGGCCAACCCACCTGCTGCTGTTAAACTGGCACTAGAGTCTATCTGCCTCCTGCTGGGGGAGGAGACTAATGACTGGAAAAAGATCAGACAAGTTATTATCAGAGACAATTTCATCTCAAGCATAGTCAACTTTGTCTCTGAGGACATGAGGTATTGTTTCCATTCATATGTAACTTGGCTTGGTCTATGTACTTACAGTGTTATGTATTTGATTGGCCATAATTTTGCTATTTGAACATTCATGTCTGAAACAGTTCTTAAGAACCAAGAAACTGTGCTAGCTTTAATTGATTATATTGCACAAAAAAGTAAATTTGTTGATCTTTTTGAATGACAGATGATTCCAGCAACCGATAAATCTTAACAGATATAAAGTAAGGTTAATTACAAACATCACATGGTGCTAATGTAGCTTAGAAGTCCCTGTAAAATCCTCATCATTCTTTCCTCACTTACATCCCTTAATACCCCACCCCCTTTGGTTCTGGTTTGGGCCAGTAATTCGGGCAAAACTGAAATCTGACTTATAATGACTTGTATGTTTTGGGGCACAGTGATGCAATCCGTGAGAAGATGAAAAAGAACTACATCTCCAACCCCAGTTACAACTATGAGCAGGTCAACAGGGCCTCCCTGGCATGTGGGCCTATGGTCAAATGGGCCATTGCACAGGTCAGTGTTATTGAACTGATATGTATACACATGTAAAGCCTTTACTGTGCCAAATGTTGTATTTTTTAATGTACATTACAGGCCAGAATTTGGAGGAAACACAAAACAATTTTAGATTTTCAGAAATTGACAGTAATGGTTTTTAACATGGATCAAAAGGGTATGATGATTTAATCATTTGCTTTTTATTTGTATATAATCACTCTCCTCTTTAATAGAAACACGTGCTCATTTATGCAGTTAACCAGTCAATGCAATTTAATGTGGTCATGCAAGTTCCATGAAATCTTATCATGCTTTTAATATGCTGTTTATTTAATTTGCTACACTATTTTTGTTAATTCATTGTGCTCTCCTGTAAAGAAAGTGTTTACAAACAGGTGAAGGAATGACATAAATGGGGAATTTAGCTGGCTTTAAAACTGCAGTAGTGTTAAGTAACTTTAGATATCTGTGTATAGTTGAATTATGCAGACATGTTGAAACGTGTGGAGCCTCTAAGGAATGAACTGCAGAAGCTTGAAGATGATGCCAAGGACAACAAGACCAAAGCAGAAGAAGTAGAGCAGATGATCCGGGACCTGGAGGCCAGCATTGCCCGCTATAAGGAGGAGTATGCTGTGCTCATCTCTGAGGCTCAGGCCATCAAAGCTGACCTGGCGGCAGTGGAGGCCAAGGTGAGGCGCTTCTGTTTTTAATGGGCAGTTGCTCCGTTGTAAATAAACCACATAATACAATTTCAATTCCAGAAGTGTAAACTACATTACCGTTCTGTCCCTTTTACCAAACACTACTGTTACAGGTGAACCGCAGCACTGCACTATTAAAGAGCTTGTCTGCTGAGCGTGAGCGCTGGGAGAAGACTAGTGAGACTTTCAAGAACCAGATGTCCACCATTGCTGGTGACTGTCTGCTCTCAGCTGCCTTCATTGCCTATGCTGGTTACTTTGACCAGCAGATGAGACAAAACCTGTTCACCACTTGGTCTCACCACCTCCAACAAGCCAACGTTCAGGTACGTAGTCCTCAGTTTGATGGTCAGTTTTTTGACATTTGTAACCGTTAATTGATTGACAGTTGATTATACGGTTGAGAATTTCTTAACAAAAATGATTTTATGAGTTGAAGTGTATCCTCTAATGCTGAGATTTTAATGTCAAAATCCAGTTCCGCACAGACATAGCTAGGACAGAATATTTGTCAAATGCAGATGAGAGGCTGCGCTGGCAGGCCAACTCTCTGCCTGCTGACGATCTCTGCACTGAAAATGCCATCATGCTCAAGAGGTTCAACAGGCAAGTCGCAGGGAATTCTGCTAATGTGCTTTCTGTTCATAAGCCTCTAAGGAGTACTTAAGTATTTTTGCTTTTCTAGGTATCCCTTGATCATTGATCCATCTGGCCAGGCCACAGAGTTCATAATGAATGAGTACAAGGACCGTAAGATCACACGCACAAGCTTCTTGGATGATGCCTTCAGGAAGAACTTAGAGAGTGCCCTGAGATTTGGTAACCCTCTGCTTGTGCAGGTATGTTTGTAGTTAAACTGTCTGAAACATAGATTATTACCATGTATTGAACCAAGCAGGCAGACACTGGCAGTTTAGTCAGCCAAAAGGGAATATATACTGAATATATGCTATATTTACATAGTTTTTTCTTCATGAGGTTCTTATTAATAGTATGTTAACTTGATATATGCTGCTTTTCTAAGCACAAAAATTATTTGTGTACCGAAAAAAATAGGACAATTTAATGAAAATAAAATACAACAGCTTTTACCACAGAATTTAAATGTACCTTTGGATAGTGGTCTCAAGGAAGTGGTAGGCTGATGGGGGCAATATTGTCTATCTATCTCTCTCGAGCGTGCTCTCTATATACACCGATCATGCAATCATTATGACCGCCAACATTGTGTTGGTTTCCCTTTTGCCGCCAAAACCCAACAAACTGTGATGCACTGTGTATTCTGACACCTTTCTATCAGAACCAGCCTTAACTTCAGCAATTTGAGCAACAGTAGCTCGTCTGTTGGATCGGACCACACGGGCCAGCCTTCCCTCCCCATGTGCATCAGTAAGCCTTGGCCGCCCATGACCCTGTCGCCGGTTTACCACCTGTTCCTTCCTTGGAGCACTTTTGATAGATACTGACCACTGCAGTCTGGGAACACCCCACAAGAGCTGCAGTTTTGGAGATCCAGTCATCTAGCCATTACAATTTGTCCCTTGTCAAACTCGCTCAAATCTTTATGCTTGCCCATTTTTCCTGTTTTTAACACCAACTTTGAGGACAGAAAGTTCACTTGCTGCCTAATATATCCCACCCACTAACAGGTGCCATGATGAGAAGGTAATCGGCGTTATTCACGTCACCTGTCAGTGGTCATAATGTTATGCCTGATCTGTGTATATTTAATCACTCTATATAAAACCATGTTTTAGAGATTTTATAAAAGCTAAAATATCTTATTCACAAATGTATTCAGACCCTTTATTGTAATTGAAGCACCTTTGACAGCAATTACAGCTACAGGTCATAAATATAACATATAGTTCTCCAAGTGTTGCTTATTTTACTCAAATCTGCCATAAAGAGCTGCAGGGATGGTTGGCTGCCCAACAGGTTCTTTTATTTTTGCACAGGACTTTTGAAGCCCTTTTAGATGGCATGTTGGGTTCTTTGTTAGCTCACTGACCAATGCCCTTCTTTGTTGGATGCTCAATTTAGCCAGACATTGAATTCTAGAAAGATTCAAGATTTTCCCAAGCTTATTCCATTCCAGAATTATTGAGGTTACTGTGGTCATGGGAACACTCAAATCTTTAGAAATTGCTACATATTCTTGTCCTGTCTGGAATTGCAACAACTACGTCTTAGTTGTTTCTAGACACATCTTTTTAAATTATACAAATAGGTTGCCCCTAACCATAGTTTGGCATGCCATATCAAAAGGTCTGAATCCTATTTTTAATTTTGAAATTTCTGGTTTTGATTTTAAATTAATTTTTGAAAATCTTTAAATACGTTTTAGTTCATTTATAAGCATGATGTGAATTATATTCATTCATAATCGATAGGGTTCTGAATATATGGAGTGTTCTAATTGTAGTACAGGGTCTCGCTGTTAAAATTTCATTAAAATGGTACAGTTCCTGGATATGACTGATAAAAAAGAACTCTGTTTATTATAATAATTCGACCCTACATGGGTGCAGCACAAAATTATCACTTGTGTGTGGGGAAACATTGCACTAGATGCTTTCCAGTGGCCAAAATGTTGAATGGTCTTGACTGCTCCACACTTCTCATTACTTTGCAGGACGTGGAGAGCTACGACCCCATCCTAAACCCTGTCCTCAACAGAGAGGTTCGCAGAACTGGTGGGAGAGTCCTCATCACCTTAGGAGACCAGGATATTGATTTATCTCCTTCCTTTGTTATCTTCCTTTCCACTCGAGACCCAACGGCAAGTGCACATTCCTTTCCTCCACTTTAATTCCTTCACAATTATCAGTGCACATTACTGTATATCAGCCTTTCTGTGCAGCTTATATAATGATTTCTAATCAATTTTATAACAGGTGGAGTTCCCACCAGACCTTTGCTCACGTGTTACATTTGTAAACTTCACGGTGACCAGAAGCAGTCTGCAAAGTCAGTGCCTCAATGAGGTGCTGAAAGCTGAGCGACCAGATGTGGATGAGAAGCGCTCTGACCTTCTCAAACTGCAAGGTAAGAAATTTGCCTGGGGAGCCCTTGGCATCTAACAAATCTGATCATATTTAAGGATGTCAAGATGTTGAACTTTTCGTTCATTTAGATAGTCTGACATCTGTAGCCCATATTGCTGTTTTTAACAATGACATGTATCCTTGTCTCCATTCTAATCAATCTGCTTGTCAGGACTTATTAAATAACAGCTGGTCTCGTTCAAGTCATCAAATAAATCAATCGTTTTGCCATTAATAAGGGCATCACAGGAATAGGTTGTGTACTGAAAGATGTGAAGAAACTGAGAATCTGGACAGAATGTCTTGAAATTAAGGATCTTCCTCATCTTACAATTAATTGCTGTGAGGGAAAGAGCTACTAAGTGGAGAGTATAAAGCTCACATCCATTAAAATCTATAGAACACTGATTTGGTTATGTTCAGACCATGGGAGCAGGCTGTATAACTCAGCCAGGAAGGCATACATTCAACCTCAAGGCATACGTCCATCTGTGGGGGCATTCAGATCATCGCCAATTTAAAGCTTATATGTTGAGGCTACTGAACTCTCAAATTATGTTCATATTTACATTTATGCCGTTTGTCAGATGAAGTTGATCAATAAATACATCAATACTGGTCAAGGACAAAGAATACCATTCTGTCTGAAACTGTTGGGAGATAATACAGCAAGAAAAACTAGCACTTAAACCCCTTAATCCACCACTTGGGTGCCAGAACAGAGAATGGTCTTGTTGCATGCTGGTGGGTTTAGCCCTGCAATAGTCAGCAAAGCTATTAGCCAATAATTATCCAGCTTATCATGCAGTATTCTATATTGTTGGTTGAGAAATATGGCATGTTTGTTTGGCCTATGGATTAATACACATCTAAAAACAGTAAGTTGATCCAAGTGTGCAGACACATGCTGCAGCTAAACAAATCATGGCCCTAACAAGGAACAAAAACAATAACATCCCAATGATTACAGCCAACAACTTTTAAGTATTGGAGAAATTTTTTGGTCATACACTTCGCAATACAGTGAGGGGAAAATATTATTTGATCCCCTGCCGATTTTGTACATTTGCCCACTGACAAAGAAACGATCAGTGTATAATTTTAATGGTAGGTTTATTTTAACAGTGAGAGACAGAATGACAAAAAACAAAAATGCATTTAAAAAATGTTATGAATTAATTTGTATTTTAATGAGTGAAATAAGTATTTGATCCCCTATCAGTCAGCAAGATGTCTGGCTTCCAGGTGTCTTTTATACAGGTAAAGAGCTGAGATTAGGAGCACTCTCTTAAAGGGAGCACTCCTAATCTCAGCTTGTTAAAAAGTATAAAAGACCTGTCCACAGAAGCAATCAATCAGATTCCAAACTCTCCACCACGGCCAAGACCAAAAAGCTGTCCAAGGAAGTCAGGGACAGGATTGTAGACCTACACACAGCTGGAATGGTCTACAAGACTATCGCCAAGCAGCTTGGTGAGAAGGTGACAACAGTTGGTACGATTATTCGTAAATGGAAGAAACACAAAATGACTGTCAATCTCCCTTGGTCTGGGGCATGCAAAATCTCACCTTGTGGAGTTTCAGTGATCATGAGAATGGCGAGGAATCAGCCCAGAACTACACAGGATGATCTTGTCAGTGATCTCAAGGCAGCTGGGACCATAGTCACCAAGAAAACAATTGGTAACACACTATGCCATGAAAGACTGAAATCCAGTAGCGCCCGCAAAGGCCCCCCTGCTCAAGAAAGCACATGTACAGGCTCATCTGAAGTTTGCCAATGAACATCTGAATGATTCAGAGAACTGGGTGAAAGTGTTGTGGTCAGATGAGACCATAAATCGAGCTCTTTGGCATCAACTTGCCTTGTTTGGGGGAGGAGGAATGCTGCCTATGAACCCAAGAACACCATCCCCAGGTGACAGGACAATTGTACCGTATCAAAAGGACGATGGATGGGACCATGTACAAGTCAAAACTTGGGTGAATGGCCTAGCCAGTCTCCAGACCTTAATCCCATAGAAAATCTGTGGAGGGAGCTGAAGGTTCGAGCTGCCAAATGTCAGCCTCGAAACCTTAATGCCTTGGAGAGGATCGGCAAAGAGGAGTGGGACAAAATCCCTCCTGAGATGTGTGCAAACCTGGAGGCCAAGTGCAAGAAACGTCTGACCTCTGTGATTGCCAACAAGGGTTTTGCCACAGAGTAATAAGTCATGTTTTGCAAAGGGGTTAATAATACTTTTTTCACTCATTAAAATGCAAATCAATATATAACTTTTTTTTTGAAAAAGGATTTGGATTTTTTTGTTATCCTGTCTCTCACTCCATTAAAATGATAGACTAATAATTTCTATCAGTGGGCAAACATACAAAATCAGCAGGGCATCAAATAATTTTTTCCCCTCACTGTATACAGATGTAATAAAGGCTGGAGATCATGTGTCGGCTGCTTTTGTGGTTAACCATCAGAAAAGTAGAATACAGATTCATCAGTTTGTTTAAAATCATGTCTCTATGGCATCCCTCAAAAATTAACACCCTGCTTTTGTCAATATTTTAAATGGTCAAGAAAATGGTGTTGCTACAGGTCCTCAGCTTTAGAGTTCAAAAAATTGCAGCTTCCCTATTCTAATTTCAAACTGTTGTCTTCAAAAATGGCAGAGCAGTTAGGATCAGTATAGTACAAATAAACCTGACTCAAATTTTCATTACAAGCACTCCAGACCAGTCTCTGGTTTGGAAAGACTGACGCTTGCCATGGGGATCATTTTTTTGAGCTAGCTTTGACTTTACATTGGACAGGGACATCTCCCAGCAGTCAGTGCCACTGAGTGCAGACTGTAGTGTAACTTCTGATTGATTCAATCCAGCATTTGTTTTCTGATTATACTAATAGAATAGATGTTATTAACATCTTGTTAGTATATGCTTGTACTATTAAGAACTGAATTCTAATTAAATAGAATTTTGTAAGAAATTTTCACATTGAATCTGGTCATTTCCAGGTGAGTTCCAGCTGCGTTTGCGTCAATTGGAAAAGTCACTCCTGCAAGCCCTAAATGAGGTCAAGGGTCGAATCCTGGATGATGACACCATCATCACTACACTGGAAAATCTGAAGAAGGAGGCAGCAGAAGTGACCAGGAAAGTGGAAGAGACGGACATAGTCATGCAGGAAGTGGAAACTGTGTCGCAACAGTATCTGTCACTGTCCTCTGCTTGCAGCAGCATCTACTTCACCATGGAGGCTCTCAACCAGGTGTGACTGCAAATCTTTGCTTGGCAGTTTGTGTAGTGCAGAAGCCAAATAAGAGATGAAATATTCTATGGAACTTCAATCCCAAGTACCACTATAAGTTAATGTTTATTGTTGCTGAAAGATTTCCTGTAACTGCTATTGATCTTAAGTTATTCATGGACACATTAATGGTCCTGTTTGTTTGTCTGGGTTGATTGATCAACATATTCCACAACACTTCCACAGTCAAGGTCACTTTTAGGTTATACAAAATTAATTATAGCTTTTCCCTTTTGCAGATGCACTTCCTTTATCAGTATTCCCTCCAATTCTTCCTGGACATCTACCACACTGTGCTGTATGAGAATCCAAACTTGAAGAGTGTGAGTGACCATATGCAGCGCCTTTCCCTTATTACCAAGGATTTGTTCCAGGTAAGTCACTGTTCATTATGATACTTGGCCTACTAACTGTTAACAATGGCTTACAATTGCATTTTATTGTCAGTGCAGTGTTTGAGCTGGTATTAACCTTTGCTTTTGCCCAGGTTGCTTTCAACAGAGTGGCTCGAGGCATGCTTCACCAGGATCACATCACTTTTGCCATGCTGCTGGCTAGGATCAACCTAAAAGGCATAACTAGGTAACCAGTTTACATATTAAAAATTGATTTTGTTTGTGATTATACTCACATAGGTCAATTGGATGCCTGTCTGTTATTATAAGGGTAATATACAGTAACATGAGTAAAATGGGTGTGTGTGTGTAAAATCTATGTGTATAGTGAGTTTGACAAGGGTCAAATTGTGATGGCTAGACGACTGGATTAGAGCATCTTCAAAACTGCAGCTCTTGTGGGGTGTTTCAGTTCTGCAGTGGTCAGTATCTATCAAATGTGGTCCAAGGAAGGAACAGTGGTGAACCGGTGATGGTGTCATGGGTGGCTAAAAATAGAGAATAGAATAGAGGGCCTGTGTTGTACTACAATGAGTAAAACTTGCTTGCGACTTTATATCCTCATGAATTTTCTGTTGTATTTCAGTGAACCATCATATGACCCAGAGTTCCAGCACTTCCTGCGTGAGAAGGAGATTGTCCTGACAGGCACAAGTGCACCTAAGGTGAAGGGCCTGAGCACAGAGCAAAGCGAGGCCATGGTGCGCCTCAGCCGCCTGCCCTCCTTCAAAGACCTGGTGGCTAAAGTGCAGGCAGATGAGGTGAGGCAAATTAAGGTGTAATCAAAGACAAAAGGCCAATATATGTTTGGAAGTGGACAGTATTTGTTATTTTAGCTGTTTACTACAGTATCTGAAGTACAAAGGCCATCACTGACAAAGATTAACTTTTACCATAATGGTTGAAAGAGAAGAGCATGAAGAAGAAAAGAAACTGACCTGAAGCATACCAACTCCTCTTATAGTGTAGGCATGTATGGTTGGTATGGGAACTGTTCCCCTTGTGTGTCAGCAGGATGATTTTGTATGAACTTACTATGGCTATATTGTCTTCTTACACTTTTTAGAAATTATTGGACAGGGAACAGGAGATCAGACAGGACAACATTCATCTGATTTTAGATGTACAGACTATTAGGTTAAAGCTGAAAGTCTGCACTTTGAAGTCATATTTATTATTTAATTTTAACTCTGATATCCTGTGATAGCTGTTGAAATAACCTTAACATTGTCAGTGTCCAAATATTTACAGACCTGATTGTATTAGAGGGGGAAATGTGTGGGTTTTAAGGTTGTCGTTTGTGTTTCAGCAATTCTTCATGTGGGTAGAGAGTAACTCCCCTGACCTCTCTGTGCCATACCTCTGGGCCGAAGACAAGACGACCAGTAAGCTGTAGTAACATTTTATGTGATCTAGTTTTAGATAAACCTGTCATACACTATATTGCCAAAAGTATTCGCTCACCCATCCAAATGATCAGAATCAGGTGTTCCAATCACTTCCATGGCCACAGGTGTATAAAATCAAGCACCTAGGCATGCAGACTGTTTTTACAAACATTTGTGAAAGAATGGGTCGCTCTCAGGAGCTCAGTGAATTCCAGTGTGGAACTGTGATAGGATGCCACCTGTGCAACAAATCCAGTCGTGAAATTTCCTCGCTCCTAAATATTCCACAGTCAACTGTCAGCTGTATTATAAGAACGTGGAAGTGTTTGGGAACGACAGCAACTCAGCCACGAAGTGATAGGCCACGTAAACTGACGGAGCGGGGTCAGCGGATGCTGAGGCGCATAGTGCGAAGAGGTCGCCAACTTTCTGCAGAGTCAATCGCTACAGACCTCCAAACTTCATGTGGCCTTCAGATTAGCTCAAGAACAGTGCGCAGAGAGCTTCATGGAATGGGTTTCCATGGCCGAGCAGCTGCATCCAAGCCATAGATCACCAAGTGCAATGCAAAGCGTCGGATGCAGTGGTGTAAAGCACGCCGCCACTGGACTCTAGAGCGGTGGAGACGCGTTCTCTGGAGTGACGAATCACGCTTCTCCATCTGGCAATCTGATGGACGAGTCTGGGTTTGGCGGTTGCCAGGAGAACGGTACTTGTCTGACTGCATTGTGCCAAGTTTGGTGGAGGGGGGATTATGGTGTGGGGTTGTTTTTCAGGAGCTGGGCTTGGCCCCTTAGTTCAAGTGAAAGGAACTCTGAATGCTTCAGCATACCAAGACATTTTGGACAATTCCATGCTCCCAACTTTGTGGGAACAGTTTGGAGCTGGCCCCTTCCTCTTCCAACATGACTGTGCACCAGTGCACAAAGCAAGGTCCATAAAGACATGGATGACAGAGTCTGGTGTGGATGAACTTGACTGGCCTGCACAGAGTCCTGACCTCAACCCGATAGAACACCTTTGGGATGAATTAGAGCGGAGACTGAGAGCCAGGCCTTCTCGTCCAACATCAGTGTGTGACCTCATAAATGCGCTTCTGGAAGAATGGTCAAAAATTCCCATAAACACACTCCTAAACCTTGTGGACAGCCTTCCCAGAAGAGTTGAAGCTGTTATAGCTGCAAAGGGTGGACCGACGTCATATTGAACCCTATGGATTAGGAATGGGATGTCACTTAAGTTCATATGCAAGTCAAGGCAGGTGAGCGAATACTTTTGGCAATATAGTGTATGTTTTAAACTTGTTTGTGTCCCTTAGCTCCCATTGGCCAAGCTGTGCACCAGCTACTGCTAATCCAGGCATTCCGACCAGATCGTCTGCTAGCTATGTCCTCCATCTTTGTGGCCAAGGTCTTGGGAGAGAGCTTCATGTCCATTATTGAACAGCCAATGGACTTGGCCAACATTGTGGACAGTGAGGTAGGGACTATGGGGCTTTGAGATCTATGCCATGGTCATGCTAACTCCCAGTATGATTACATATTTCAAAATTGTTTTCAGCTTCTCTTTAATCAATTCTGCTGAAATGTTATTTTTCCAAATTGTAAATCATAGTATTTGTGATCTACATAATGAAACTTTTCTAGGTGAAGCCAGGAACTCCAGTGCTTATGTGCTCTGTGCCTGGTTATGATGCCAGTGGCCTGGTTAGAGACTTGGCTGCTGAACAAAACAAACATATTACCTCCATCTCCATTGGTAAGAAATCAGTTTTCTACCTGTAGTCTCAACAGTCTTACAAAGATGAACAATCTGTCAACTTGATTTTTCTGCACAGGTTCTGCTGAAGGCTTCAACAAGGCTGACCGAGACATTAACACAGCAGTCAAGTCTGGAAGGTGGGCAAGACTGCCAGTAATCAGATTCTCTGAAATTTTGGTGCATTAGGATGTCTGCCCTGTCTAAACATAGAGAGCTATTAACCTCTGGGGGATTAAATGTGAACTCTTCTTTTTGTGTTGTCAAATAGATGGGTAATGTTGGAGAATGTACACTTGGCTCCTGGCTGGCTAATGCAGCTGGAGAAGAAGCTGCACTCCATGCAGCCTCATGCCAGCTTCCGCCTCTTCCTCACCATGGAGATCAACCCCAAGGTCAGCATTACTGACGTCTATGTTTATCTACAATTTTGTATTTGATTAGTTTAAAAATATAATTTATGAAATTAAGTTGAGAAGTTTAAGAATCATATGAAATTTTATGATGTGGTTATCTGAAGTAATATTACCTAATTTGAATTAGGAAAAGCTTACATTTAACAAATCAAGCAGAACTGGATAATCAAAGCTTGGAGATACTTGACTGTCTCACTCGATAACGCTGATTTTTTGACAACTTGTGTATTCTGCAGGTTCCTGTGAACTTGTTGCGTGCTGGTCGCATTTTTGTCTTTGAGCCACCCCCTGGAGTGAAGGCCAACATGCTAAGGACTTTCAGCAGCATTCCAGTAGCGCGCATGTGCAAGGTGAAGATTGAGCTCAAACAGGATTTATTTTCTTTTTAAACAAAGCTTCAATCTTTTGCCTTTTTTGTTTTTGGCTTACTAGTATCATGAATAATAAAAAGGTATAAACCTTAATTAGTAAACAACCATTAATTCGTTTCAGGCTCCCAATGAGCGTGCGCGGCTGTACTTTCTCCTGGCGTGGTTCCATGCAGTCATCCAGGAACGTCTCCGCTATGCGCCACTTGGCTGGTCCAAGAAGTACGAGTTTGGAGAGTCTGACCTGCGCTCAGCCTGTGACACAGTTGATACCTGGCTGGATGACACTGCTAAGGTCCGAAATTATTTAAATCTTGCTTAAATGCGAGATGATTAACATGTTTATTGGAGTTGGGTAAATGCAACACTAATCCATATTGCTGGTTATTCATAATTGCAAGGCTATTATGTATATGAGCATTTCTATGTAAAGTTTGTAGAAAATACACATTAAGAGATTTCTTAGTATTAAATTTTCCTGATTTTTGTTTGTAACAGGGTAGACAGAACATCTCTCCTGACAAGATACCATGGGCAGCACTGAAGACACTAATGGCTCAGTCTATATATGGAGGCCGTATTGATAATGAATTTGACCAGCGCCTTCTAAACACTTTCCTGGAGCGCATCTTTACTACTAGCAGCTTTGACAGCGAATTCAAGCTGGCACTCAAAGTGGATGGCCACAAGGATATTAAAATGCCAGATGGTATTCGGTCAGTGAAAAATGAGCTCTGCTACATAGGATTAAAAAACCTTAAAGGGTTGGCACCTTTTGTTTGTTTTAATAAGCATCAGAATTAATAATGTATTTGTTTTGCAGACGTGAAGAGTTCATGCACTGGGTGGAATTGCTTCCAGATACTCAGACTCCATCTTGGCTAGGTTTACCAAGCAATGCTGAGAAGGTTCTTCTAACCACTCAGGGTGCGTTTATTTATCTCCTGTCTTTTATATTCTTTATATCTGTGATTAGTGGATTTCCACTCCTCTTTCTGATTGCCATGGATACAGCTTTTGTCTCATGTCTTCTCTATTAATATTGGTTCTCATCTTCAAAGGGCTTTCTCTAAAGTATTCTGTCAGCATCTACAGGGCCTTACATGGATTAAACATTTAACACAGGATTCGTTTCCATTGTGTGCCCTGAGCTGAATACACAATCTCACATGTGTATGATCTTCAGCAGCTTATTTGGCTCAGTTGCCCCTTTGTAAACTCTAAAGTTTGTAGACACATAACCATCACCCACATATATGTGCTTTTTGAACAACCTACTCCAGATTTATAACAACATTCACTCTTCTGGGAGGGCTTTTCACTGGATCATGGCTGTGGAGATTTGCTGACTCTACCACAAAAGTAGTGAAGTCAGGCACTGATGTCAAGAAGACCTGGGGTACCCTTGTATGTGCAGGCCTTTCGAGTTCATCTCCAACCTTGCTAAACCATGCCTTCACAGATCTTGCTTTGTGCACAGGTGCATTGTCATGCTGGAACAAGTTTGGGCTAGGCCTCTTAGAAATTTGTACCAAGGGAAATTGTAATGCTGAAGCAAAAAAAGGTGTGCTTCCAAATTTGTGGCTCAAGTTTGGGGAGGGTCACCATTTGGGCACGATGGTCAGGTGTCCGCAGACTTTTGGCTGCATAGTGCCTACATCTTTTTCCATTCCATTTAATGAAAATATGGATTTTGGATCTTTATGCCATACAACAGCAAGAGGCACTATCCATGAGCTGTACTCTGATCATACACATATAGAGTGAGTGTGTCCTTCTGAGGGCTGGGCTATGTCCTGACCCTCCAGCAGCTGTATTTCACTGCCATCATGTCAACACATTCTAGCTTCCAGCCTCTTTTTATTGCTTTGTTAAACCTTCTTAAGGTTATCACCCACTATGCATGACATCCCTGAAATATGTAATGTATGTGGTGCCATTTGCATGGTGGAGACAAGTTGCTTGCTTCCTTTCCCTACAAGCTCTAAGCTGGGTTTGCTGTAAAAGCAAAAGATCCCTGCAACTTTGTAAGCCAAAATATTTTTCCCTTCCCTCCTTTTTTCCTATTGTGTTTATTCTGGTTCCTGCCATTTTTGTTCCTGTCCACCACCACAACCCTTTGCCATGGTCCTGCTTCCCTTCCCTGCTCTCCCCAGGCACAGACATGATGGGTAAGCTGCTGAAAATGCAGATGTTGGAGGATGAGGACGATCTGGCCTATGAGACAGAGAAGAAACGGCGTACAGCGTCATCCTCAGATGCCCAACCGGCATGGATGAGGACGCTGCACAGTACTGCATGCAACTGGCTCCAGCTTATCCCGCTGTCTGTCAGTCCACTTAAACGTACCGTGGAGAACATCAAGGTGGGTTCTGGAATACAACTGTCCTTACACATTATACCAATCAGAAGTGAGCGCAGTAGAGGTTTGTCCATGGACATCATCGATCAGCAAAGGTTAATCTTTGTAAAGCACACATTTACAGCTCCATACTTTTCGCTGCCTACTTAGCATCGATAGATTCATTATTGTACCTATTCAACAAAAATGGGACTACTACAAGTGCTAACAGAGGCCCATTGGCATATGATCTGGTTGTATAGCATATACTCTCACCATGGGGATGCCTGCACATTCATGCAGTTATCTAATATGTAAAAGTTTTTGCCATTATGTTGATTAGTCATCACCTGTGTCTCAAATCATTCAAGTCAAGTCATCAAGTCATTTGGAAGGCTAAATATGAGGTATTTAAAATTCAACAGTAATTCTAATAGGAAAACGTAAGTATGAAACATGCTAGTTTGTTTTATGGAGGTAGATAGACAGGCAAAAACACTAAAATAGTACACATTTAAATGTAGCTTCTTATTTTAATGTGATTCCCAGTCATTTAAAATATTAGCACATAAAATCTATATTCAATATTTCTAAAAAAAGTATAAATTAAAATGTCATTTAATGTCATAGTGAATGACCGCTCTAGTTAAATCAAGGCATTTAATGAGTCATTGCGAAAATAACAAAACTTCAAACTAATCTAAATTTAAGCATTTAAAGGTAACTGTAGTTTCCATTTGGTCATGTTGCATACCCACACTACAAACTGCTTAAACATCCCAGCAGCAATGCTGTGCCTGATGCACTTGCACCAGTGGCCAGCCCCATGCTGACATCATAGTTCCATTGAAATTGATTTATTAATTGTTAGAAATGTATATAACCATACATAGACATTTCATTGTTTTCATTTTTCCAGCTTACTTTAGTTCCTGCTTGCTCTTCTATCTAGAAGACTTTCCTATGTTGGGAAACATTGCAAATCTTTGTGACTGTTATAGAGCTTCTTTTTTTTTTATACCATTTCTATTACTGTCTCTATTACAGCTGTCTGTAGGAAGAATAAAGTATTAGAACGCATTTATTAATATAAATCTAGTGTTCATATTGCAGCCAAATACTCTGTTAGAGCTGTACAGCAGTATACACTATATTTTTTGCATACAGTACGTGGGTAAATTGACATTTTCATTGCCGTTCCAACTATAGGACCCTCTGTTCCGTTTCTTTGAGCGAGAGGTAAAGATGGGTGCTCGGATGTTGCAAGATGTACGTCAGGATCTCACTGACGTTGTTCAGGTGTGTGAGGGCAAAAAGAAGCAGACCAACGTTCTTCGAACACTAATCAACGACTTTGTCAAAGGTGGGTTACAAGTGCTTGAGTAATCCTTATTACAGTGATTGGACATTGTAAGGTTTACGTAGGTGGTATGTGTCAAAACATCTACGTGAATGCCAGGATTGAAGATGTTGCAGTAACTTTGCCCAGAGCATCACTCTGCCTTGGACTGCAATTGATTGTGGCAAATACAGTGCTAAAGATATCACAGCAACACATGTATGGAGAGAAGGAGAGAAGGAAATACATTTATGATGGGCAGAAAATACTTTCTGAATGAATTCTTTGGTATTTCCAGGCATTTTGCCCAGTAGCTGGTGCCGGTATACTGTCCCTGCATCTATGACTGTGATCCAGTGGGTGGCTGACTTCAGTGAACGCATCAAACAACTGCAACAAATCTCACAGGGAGCAGCCAGTGGAGGTGCTAAAGAGCTGAAGGTGAACAACTAAACAAAGTCCAGTCCTAAATTGGTGATGAAACTACTTACAAAAAATGTTTTCTAAATTGGCTGAGAATCGTATTTGACTCAGGGCATATACACATAATTTTCCAGGCAATTATGGAAGTTCCACTAGATATGTTTCCAGCAAAAGTTCAGATTAACTGGCATATACATTAAGCTGGTAGAATCCTGACACTGGCATTCTATGCTTTGTAGATGTTTTGTTTTCTTCCCAGTAAGAGAGGGGGCTCTGTATCTCAAGTCTCCAAGGTCCCCAGAAGGGCAACAAACAACTTCATTTTAAATGCACCTAATACAGATTTCAAAACAGTCTTATAACTGTTTTGAGGTTGGCTTAATAGTGAAAGTAGCAATACGTTATTCTGGAGTAGAGTGATCAGACATCCATAAAATTAAATTCAGTTTTATTAAATTTTATGCTTTTAACAATGGACACAAGCTGTGTTAGATACACTATATTGCCAAAAGTATTCGCTCACCTTCCTTGACTCGCATATGAACGTAAGTGACATCCCATTCCTAATCCATAGGGTTCAATATGACGTCGGTCCACCCTTTGCAGCTATCACAGCTTCAACTCTTCTGGGAAGGCTGTCCACAAGGTTTAGGAGTGTGTTCATGGGAAGTTTTGACCATTCTTCCAGAAGCGCATTTGTGAGGTCACACACTGATGTTGGACGAGAAGGCCTGGCTCTCAGTCTCCGCTCTAATTCATCCCAAAGGTGTTCTATCGGGTTGAGGTCAGGACTCTGTGCAGGCCAGTCAAGTTCATCCACACCAGACTCTGTCATCCATGTCTTTATGGACCTTGCTTTGTGCACTGGTGCAGAGTCATGTTGGAAGAGGAAGGGGCCAGCTCCAAACTGTTCCCACAAAGTTGGGAGCATGGAATTGTCCAAAATGTCTTGGTATGCTGAAGCATTCAGAGTTCCTTTCACTGGAACTAAGGGGCCAAGCCCAGCTCCTGAAAAACAACCCCACACCATAATCCCCCCTCCACCAAACTTTACACTTGGCACAATGCAGTCAGACAAGTACCGTTCTCCTGACAACCGCCAAACCCAGACTCGTCCATCAGATTGCCAGATGGAGAAGCGCGATTCGTCACTCCAGAGAACGCGTCTCCACTGCTCTAGAGTCCAGTGGCGGCGTGCTTTACACCACTGCATCCAATGCTTTGCATTGCACTTGGTGATGTATGGCTTGGATGCAGCTGCTCGGCCATGGAAACCCATTCCATGAAGCCCTCTGTGCAGTGTTCTTGAGCTAATCTGAAGGCCACATGAATTTTGGAGGTCTGTAGCGATTGACTCTGCAGGAAGTTGGCGACCTCTTCGCACTATGCGCCTCAGCATCCGCTGACCCCGCTCCGTCAGTTTACGTGGCCTACCACTTCGTGGCTGAGTTGCTGTCGTTCCCAAACACTTTCACGTTCTTATAATACAGCTGACAGTTGACTGTGGAATATTTAGGAGCGAGGAAATTTCATGACTGGATTTGTTGCACAGGTGGCATCCTATCACAGTTCCACGCTGGAATTCACTGAGCTCCTGAGAGCGACCCATTCTTTCACAAATGTTTGTAAAAAGGTTCGTGGCCATGGAAGTGATTGGAACACCTGATTCTGATTATTTGGGTGGGTGAGCGAATACTTTTGGCAATATAGTGTATCTGGATTGTTGCAAATCATTTCTGTAATCATTTCACAGTGGCACAAATCCTAAAATTATATTTCTAAATTCAAGTGCCTATGAAATCAGATTTGCTATATTTGAGCTTTCTTGTGAACAAAAAAAAGAGGGTATCTATCAAAAAGTGACAGGGCTGTCAGCTTAAATAGTAATTTATCGCTTCCAGAAAAACACAATTGTCATTTGTGTACGTTCACATGATCTTTTGAATCAGTTCTCAAAATGATTGTTTTATGGTTAAAATATGTGACAATATGTGTATGTTAAAGGTAGTAAGTTTAGCTTTTTAAATATACAATGTTGTGCAGGTTCTTTTGCAGGTGTAAAAACTTATACCACATACAAGATTTTGAGGTTAATTATGTGAAATGTATTTTAGAATATACATGTGAACCTGGGCAGCCTGTTTGTGCCAGAAGCTTATATCACCGCAACTCGTCAGTATGTGGCTCAAGCCAACAGCTGGTCTCTGGAGGAACTTGCTTTGGAGGTCAACGTCACCTCAGCACAGGGCGCAGCACTTGACGCCTGCAGCTTCGGTGTCAAGGGTGAGTAAAACAGTATTAGCTTCCTTAGATGGCTAACTCATTTTCAGTGTGAAATATTTTCTACTGTACAGCTCATAGTACAACTTCATCTGACTCAAGATGATTTGCCTCTGCTTTTCAACTTGATGTATTTTGCTTGTAACTCAAATAAATAATGAGAGCCAATTCTGTATAGGCCTGAAGCTTCAGGGAGCTACCTGCACCAACAACAAGCTCTCTTTGTCTACCTCCATCTCCACTGAGCTGCCTCTCACACAGCTGCGATGGGTGAAGCAAAGCAACATGGAAAAGAGGAACATGGTAAGGCCTCAATAATTTTTCAGTGCTGCATAAGAATGCATGTGTAAATTAAATAGAACATATAAATTGGCCTCCTTTATTCTTTGTCTTCAGGTCACCCTACCAGTGTACTTGAACTTCACTCGTACAGATCTTATCTTCACTGTGGACTTCGACATTGCCACAAAGGAAGATCCACACAATTTCTATGAGCGTGGTGTGGCTATCCTCTGCACTGAGTAAATGATTGCTTCGCTTAAATGTTAATCGTTCTTAATGTTCTTAATAATCTCCTATTAATATGTGATTCTTCATAGCTTGGTAGGTAACTACTTTGAAAGTGTAACCTTGCATTGGAAATGTAACCATTTATCTTAATAGATTAGAAAGTCAAGGAAATGTGGATAAGGATTGAAGATTTTAAAAGAAGGAAGCTGTATGTGTTTTAGGAGAGAACATGAATGTTGATTAAAGTTTGGGTTCTTTTTGCTTGTTTCTTTTCATAAAAAAGGTAATTGTTGGAGTGGACTTCAAAATAGTATGATTTTGCTGGCTTTCAGAGTTCAGTCTTGAGATTTGAAATGATCTTGAAAACATAGACATAATATCTTACTCATATTATTGTGTATTGAATTCTAAATAAAAAAAAATTGTAACCTGTCTCTTGTACTATTATTTTTATTTAATCTGCTAAATAACATCAAACTATTGAAACAATTGGCTATATATAACATTGAGTGCTGACAGGTGAAGTGAATAACACTGATCTCATCATCATGGCAGCTGGTAGTGGGTGGGATATATATTAGGCAACAAGTAAACATTTTGTCCTCAAAGTTGATGTTCGATCAACTAGATCAATTAGAAAATGGACAAGCATTAGGATTTGATCGAGTTTGACGAAGGGCCAAATTGAGATGGCTAGACGACTGGATCAGGGCATCTCCAAAACTGCAGCTCTTGTGGGGTGTTCCCAGTCTGCAGTGGTCCGTATCTGTCAAAAGTGGTCCAAGGAAGGAACAGTGGTGAACCAGTGACCAGGTCATAGGCGGTCAAGGAGTGGTGACTGGCCGTGTGTTCTTATCCAACAGTCTGTTGCTCAAATTGCTGAAGTAGTTAAATCTGGTTCTGATAGAAAGGTGTCAGAATACACAATGCATCGCAGTTTGTTAGGGTCCCCATGCTGACCCCTGTGCACTGCCAAAAGTGCCAACAAGGGTCACATGAGTATCAGAACTGGACCATGGAGCTATGGAAGAAGGTGACCTGGTCTGATGAACCACATTTTCTTTTACATCATGTGGATGGCCAGGTGTGTGTGTGTCACTTACCTGGGAAACACATGGCACCAGGATGCACTATAGGAAGAAGGCAAGCTGGAAGAAGTGTCATGCTTTGGGCAATGTTTTGCTGGGAAACCTTGGGTCCTGCCAGCCATGTGGATGTTACTTTGACATGTGTCGCCGATATAAGCATTGTTGCAGTCTATGTACACCCTTTCATGGAAACGGTATTCACTGATGGCTGTTGCCTGTTTCAGCTGGATAATGCACTGTGCCACAAACAAAAATGGATCAGGAATGATTTGATGAGTTTGAGGTGTCGACTTGGCCTCCAAATTCCCCAGATCTCAATCCAATCAAGCATCTGTGGGATATACTGGACAAACAAGTCCAATCCATGGAGGCCCCACCTTACAGTACAAGATCTAATGGAGTCCATGGGTCAGGACTGTTTTCAATCTGACCACCTTCTGATCAGTAGGCCAACATGGAGTTAGGTGGAATTGCTATGCTAAAAATACACCAAAATGTGAGTGTGTGTATGTGAAAAAATTACGGCTAAATGCATGAATCACTGCTCTCACATGCAGCTCCACAATAACTGTATATAGGCTTCTTGGCCTCATTAAAGCTAAAACAATATTTTTTAGATGATTTTTTGCATTTATTTGGGTACACTGGCCAGTTTCTTTCTACTGATAAATATTATTCCAAATAACTTTCATCAACAACTAACGATCAGCGATGACATTAACACCACCTGCACTAATATTGTGTGGGCCCTCCTTGTGGCATGGACTCCACAGACTTCTGACAGTGTGCTGTGGTATCAGGCACCAATATGTTAGCAGCAGATCGTGTAAGTGGTACATATCAAAATAACATTACATGAATGACAGCACCCAAGTTTTCCCAGCAGAACATTGCCCAAAGCATCATACTGCTTCTGATGGCTTGCCTTCTCCCCATAGTGCATATTGGTGCCCTGATGATGTAAAAGAAAACATGATTCATCAAACCAGGTCACCTTCATTGTTCAACATTGTTTCCATTGGTACATTTCTCACATGATGCTCACATGTCCACTGTAAGTGCCTTTGGTGGTTGACAGGCATCCACAACAGCCCCATACACAACAAGCTGCCTTGTGTCATTATATAACAAATATAACATATAATCATTCTATAACTGGAAAATGATAAGTAGAAATTATTGAGCAGAAGATTTCCAATAAACACGCATTCTGAGTTCAGACCATTTCTCTTGTTTCGGATAAGATCCTGTATTTTACAGGTGTAAACTTGT
The DNA here is from genome assembly GCF_019097595.1 of Hemibagrus wyckioides. Lineage (NCBI taxonomy): Eukaryota > Metazoa > Chordata > Actinopteri > Siluriformes > Bagridae > Hemibagrus > Hemibagrus wyckioides. Next base: position 8,721,140 of record NC_080718.1, on the reverse strand, counting down.
GTTGGACTACTTTTTTTTTTTTTTTTTTCTTTTAAACCGCACAACTTCGGTAAAAATGAAGTTGTTCAATCTCACAGCTTGTTTCTGTCTTTCTCTGACCCATACCACTGACACTTCTCCGCTATTTCTAGTGAAACTGGTTTGATTTTATTTACTATTATGTTTAGATTAAATGGGTCCATCCAAGAATTTGTGAACCCCTGGCCAAATAATTGCCTTTTCGGTAATGATGTAACTTACCTACAGCTAGCTACCTGTTGCAGTAGCCTTTTATCGTAATTCTTTTGTATTATTGCACTAGAACTACAATGTGCTTCTTCTGATTTTGGCTGCTTGCGGATCATTGCGATTTAGATTGCATTTAGGTTTATGATAAAGAGTGAGCCCCCAAATCCCGCTATTCTGCCTGTTTATTTCCATGTAAAAAGCAGGTGTACAGCGTGCCTACATAATCTTAGGACTTTAAATACACACAAAAGCGGAAGGATGAAAATGTTTTGAAGATCTGTAAAAAGCAGCTCAAAGATTACTTGTTTATTCATAAACAACATGAAACCACAACATTATACAGCATCAGAGACGCCTCTGCTCCACTCAGACACCTGCTAGTTACAGAAAAAATACAATAAAAGTATCCGCGGTGCAGTGTAGGTTTGACGGAATTGCGCATGCGCAACGCGTAAGATCCGGGCCTGGGGAAGGATGAATGCAAATTTCAAAGATGGCGGCGGAGGGAGGAGGGAAGGAGATGAACGAAATTAAAACTCAGTTCACCACTCGAGAAGGCGCGTACAAACTCCTCACACACTCCGAATATAGCCGCCCCAATAGGGTGCCTTTCAATTCTCAAGGCTCAAATCCCGTCAAAGTCTCTTTCGTGAACGTCAATGACCAGTCTGGCAACGGCGACAGAATCTGCTTCAATGTGGGCCGGGAGCTCTACTTCTACATCTACAAAGGCGTCAGGAAGGTAAACACGACGCACTCGCATCTTTATTTTTTTCCACAGACTCTGTTAGATGACAAACACAGTAAATGAAGCTTTAACATATATCGACCTTTATCTGTAGCCGCTGCAAGCTTGTATGTTTTCATCGCTGTTTTTTTCTTTTTCTTTTTTTAAACGTTATAGCATGTTTGCTATGTAGCTAGCCTGCCCTGCTGCTACACTCTGTTATGGTATGCAGAACAGCTAAGTTGCTATCCGCGTTTTTCCACACCTATGTTCAGAATGATCCCACTTCCAAGCCCTACTATTGGCTTTTTCGTTGATCCTGATTACGAAGCATCCAATCAGATCCGTGCTTTTGAGTAGCAACTTTAGTGAATGAGGCGGGAGTTGTCTAAATATGGGTGGAAGAAATAATACTTTCAAACTAGCTAGGCAGTTTGCTAGCTGGCTAGTTACAGCTTCAAGTCGACCAACAAACTGTCAGCATTAGGCCTAAATCCATCTGTCATGGGCGGCACAGAACCAGCACGTTTGATGGAGTCTCTGCCCTTTCAATGATGAAATGATAGCGCATTTATGCTTGAATGACCTTTGGTGCTATCTGCTGTAAGCGTTAGCTTATGTTATCCAAGTAGCTAGCCACCTTGCATGTTGGTAGATATTGGGATGTACTTGTCCAGCTAAATAGAAGCGGCTTTCTGAAACCAATGATTCAACTGTCTGGTCGAGAGTCGTTCAGTCAGAAAATCCTTTATTAACTGTTGTAACTAGCTCTGGGTGTGTGTGCTATGATGCAAATGGGAATAGATCAGTGTTAAAGCTATATGACATATTCTGTTGCTGTTTTACGAACACGTAGAGATGACTACAAAATATTGCAGAAGTTCTGTACCTGTCTTGCTTTCGTGTGGTGATTAATGTCTCCCTTTTAGTTGCAAACCCAAATTGTGTATATGGATTAGTTAATGCAAAGTGCTAAGTGGCTCAACTGTTTGGCAAGGTAATAGCAGATCGGTTTTGATGTAAAGATGTGTCATTGTGCAGTTACAATTATATTGTTCGTGCAGTTTCCGGTGTTCTGAATCTTTAAAGGAAAGGGTTGTACTGAAATCTGTGTGGTGTGGGTAGCGTTTGAGTTTCTTTTGTTGTTTGTCGCTGTGTTTTCGTTATTCCCCTATTTTGCTATATTTCTTTCACTCTCATGTCACAATTTGACATTGCACTGACGTTAAGAGGAGAAAGAAATGATGGAGTTTATCATTGTTTATGGAGTTATGTCAAATCAACGTGGCTGTGCACATTGTGAACAGTGTAAAGTACACCTACTTTATTCTACTTTTAAATTGGTTTATAGCACTACTGGCTTTAGATCAGTTAATTTACAGATGCAGTGCTGTTAAATCTATAACACTAACCATACAAAACGCTCTTTTGAGAAAGTAATCAACAGCATTGTTTATGACCAACGTCATCTGTTGTCTGCTGTTGTTGATGTGCTGCAATTATAGTCCAAAGTGTTGCAGTGTTTGAAGTTTAGTACCACTTCAGTAGTACAGTCGCCGTAGCAACAATTGTAAGTAGCTTTTTATGAGCTTTAGATGCTCCGACTGAGCAAACAAATGAATCACTTTAAATTAAATCTGAAGCTTTTGACTTGTCCCTCTTTGAGCAGATTGTAACTTGACAGACTGCTGCATTGTTCTCTTTAAGTCTTGATGAAGTAAGGGCGAATGCTGTGTTCAGCTTACCACAGAATTGGGTGTTTGTTTACTGTTCATGCTGTGAGCAGCTATGTTCATTTGACATTACTTGCTGGCCTTGCCTTTTAGGAGACAATAGGAATTTGAGTTGCCCCCACCCCCCCTCCAGTGGGTAGTGACAGCAACATGTCATTGAAAGAACCGGGAATTATTAAGCTTAATAGGCAAGTCTTTCATATTAGAGTGTTGCTTTGAGTGCTCTGACCTGTTTGAGGCATGGACCCCTCAAGACCTCTGAAGATGTGCTGTGATCTGGCACCAAGATGTTAGCAGCAGATCCTTTAAGTCCTGTAGTTGCAAATTGGGGCCTAAATGTATTGGACTTGTTTGTCCAGCATGTCTCATCGATGCTCGTTTGGATTGAGATCTAGGGAATTTAGAGCCCTTAAACCATTCCTGAACAAGTTTTGCAGTGTGACAAGGTACTTTGTCTTGCTGAAAGAAGCTATAAAGAGGTGTACTTGATATGCAGCAATGTTTAGGTATGTGTCAAAGTAACAACCATATGAATGCCAGAATCCAGGTTTTCTCAGCAGAACATTGCCAAAGAATCACACTGGTTCTCCTGGCTTGCCTTCTTCCCTTAGTGTATGTTGGTGCCATCTCTTTCCCAGGTAAGTGACGTGCATCTGGTCATCTACGTAATGTAAAAGAAAACAGAATTCATCAGACCAGGGCTACATTCTTCCATAGCTCCATGGTCTAGTTCTTATGCTCACATGCCTATTGGTTATGCTTTTGGCATCAGTAATTTTGGCAATTTGTGCTACAGTAGCTCTTCTGCAGGATCAGAATAGACAGGCTAGCTTTCACTTCCCACACGCATTAGTGATCCTTGGGTGCATGTGAGCCTGTTACTGGTTCACTTTTGGAAGGTACTATCCATAGGGAATAGCAAGGGATTTGAAGCATTTGGTTGAATATGAGCAGATAATGTAGCCATATACAATTTATCTTGTTGCTTTTGTCAATAGTTAAATAAAAAAATTGTACTATTGTCTAGTCATATATGCCCACGCCACGAGATGAAGTTTCTCCTTCACTCACTCTTTTTCCCCATTTGTTCTGGTGTAAGTTAATCTTTGCTCATCGAACCATAGGATGTTGTTCCAAATATGTACTGGCTTTTTACATGATTTACACATACATGGGAATCTCCAATCATCAACTTGTTTTTGAGACTTTCCCATCATGTGGTGTTGCTGTCTGTTGTGGTCGTCTGTTGATAGTAAAATGGCATGTTTTAGTGATGTAAAAAAAATTAAACTAAGATAAAGGTAGAAAAGGTTCTTGGAAGTTAAATATTAAAGTGAAAAAAATAATAAGAATCATTTTAGGGGGAAAAAAGATCAAAAGAAAAATGTACAATAAACTGGTTGCATAAGGGTACACACCCCTAAACCAATACTTGGTTGAAGCACCTTTATATTTAATAACAGCATTCAATCATTTTTGGGCAAAAGTTGATTAGTTTGGCACATCTTGCCAAATTTGACTGGAGCTATTCATTATTCCCTCCACCCTAATTAAGAAGGGTGATCAAGAAAAGCAGCCTTAATGCATGATGATGCCACATCCATGCTTCAATGTGGGTATGGTGTTCTTTTAATAATGTGCTGTGTTTTTATCGGCAAAGCGTTCAACTTTAGGCAATAACACTAGGCGATAGCACATTTTTTACATGGTTTTGGGACATTGGATGTATTTTTTGCAAGCTTTAGCTAGGCATGGGTGGGCTTATTTTGGTTAAAAAAAAGCTTTTGTATTGCCACATTTGTATATTTGTATGTAGCTCAGATATATTAAGAATTCAGGAGATTGTTGTCACATGTAGCGAGCAAACAGTACTTGCCAGAAATTTCTGCAATTCTTTTAATGTTGCTGTAGGCCTCTTGACAGCCTTCCTGACCAGTGTTCGCCTGGTCAGTATTAGGGGGATGCCCTGTTCTTCACTGTTGAGCCATATTTTCTCCACGTGTTGATTATTGTCTTTACAGTGTTCCATCGTATGTTCAGTGTCTTGTATGTCTTTTGTAACCCTCTCCTAATTGATTTTTTTCAACAATGAGATCTCTTACTGCACGGCATCTGTACAAATACTGTATGGATGTTATCAAGAAGATATCAGAAAAATCCTATAGGAACAGCTGTACTGTGTTTAATCAGTCACTTTAATTGATAGATGGTATATACTAGGGGTGCCACAATGCTCAATATGATATTGAACCGTTCGGTATGACCTCCACAGTCCAATACGTGTATGTGAACCACGTATTTACTCGTGGGGAGGCGTGTCTGTCTCAGCGCGTAGACATACAGTACAGGCAGATCCAATCAGTGAGTGCTAAAGCTAGGGGCACTTAACCATGCTTGTGATGCTGGTGTCAGATTTCACAATCTAACCATGGAGAGCGGTGAAACGAGACAGAAATACTAGGCTTATATTTCTTTCCTATACAACATCAAATGCAGTCTTCACAGGCAAAACCCAGGCTCAACCAGGAAAAGACATTCTGAGCTTTTAATTTATTAAACACTCAATCTAACAAAGGAATCATGGCAGTCATATACTAGTTGATAAATGGGTCGGATTGAACAAAGGGTGCCATGTTGTAAATGAACACCTTTAGATGTAAATATTAAGGAATGAATGCTGAAATTTGAGTTGTATTCATCTTTTCATCTGAAACTCAAATGTCCAGTGTATAGCAAAAACAAAGATTTGGCCATGTCTTGCCAGCACTTTTGGAGGGGACTGTACAACGTGCTGTAATTTCATTTGCCTGATTGGATGGAAATACACTCAAATTAAAGCTGAATGTTGGCAGTTTGAACCTTGTCATTTAATTTTAACTCCAGTATATGGCAATATATAATAACTCAAATTATGGATTATTTATTTATTAGAAAATTTAAAATGAGTTTATTTGTACAACCTTAAATTTATTTGTAAATTGTTTGTATCCTACTCTCTTCTGAGTGTGTGTAAATTTATGCATAAAAAGACTAATTAATGTAAACCTTCGATTGATCAGCTTCAAATTATATTATTTGCAAAGGAGTACTGATTTTTAATATACAAATTATACTGTTAAAAAGTGCTTGCTTACTTCAGTTGCACACACAAATGAAATATGTTTTGTTAATCTGATCATTTCATAAAATTAGCATTAAATATATTTTAAATCATTAATATTAAGATTCTGGAGTAAGATTAAGGTTCCTGGTGACACTGCTGTAATGTAATGACATTACAGTGGACCTTCCAACTAGATAACAATCCAAACACACTGCAAAAGTGGTCAAGAAATGGTTGGCAGAGAACAATATCAACAATATTATATTGTTTTGGAGTGACCAAGCCAGAGTCCAGACCTGATTCCAGTTAAGAATTTGTAGAGAGAAAGCCTTCCAACCTCAAGGATCTGAAGATCTATGCAAAACAGGAGTGGTCCACAATCCCAGTGGAAATGGGGGAAAAAAAACTATAACCAATTATGAAAAACGTTTGATAGCTTTGATGAAAAATAAAGGCTTTGCCATTGATTACTGAGAGAGTATGAATAATTGTGAACATGGAATGTTGTTTTGACAGATTGGCAAAAACATCAAAAAGAAAAAAGGATAATATTATTCAGGAATATTCTCATTAGGGATAAATAGTAACTTTCATTTTTATATCTTTCTATACTTCTTTAAAACTTCTTTGAGACAGTGTCCATTGTTAAAGTCACTATACAGATAAGTGAATTGAATATCCCTAACACAAAGTCTTACTTTCTTTTGTCACCTTTTTGTCATTTCCAGTCAAAAGATGCCTATTTGTCAAGTAAAAATTTACTTTAACTAAATATTTGGCCTAGGTATGAATAATGTCAGACATTATTGTATACACATGTGGACAAAATTGTTGGTACCCTTCCTTTAAAGAAAGAAAACTGAAATAACTTGAAACTGACAAAAGTAGTAATAAACAAAAAAATTACTGAAAATTGGCAAATGAAAGTCAGACATTGCTTTTGAATTTATGGTTCAACAGAAGCATTAAAAAAAAACCTAATGAAATAGGCCTAGACAAAAATGATGGTACAGTCATACACCGCGCTACGTCGTTAATTGGTAAGTTGATTTTTGCCGGAAAGTCGGAAATGCCCCTATAAAGTGCTGTATACGTTCCCTATAATGACACTATGACTGAATATATGTAGTTTCTTATTTTATAAAAAGAATTTTGTTTAGTTTGGTTTTATTAGTAAGGTTGTGCAAAGTGCTGTAAATTGGATTTAATTTTTCAATTTAATATTTAAAAATGAGCGACCTAAAGTCGGAATCGATGTAAGTCGAAACAACGTAAAACGGGGCACTACTGAGAAAAGATTGAAAATAATTTGACCATAGGGACATGTTAAACTAAAGCGTGTTCTATAATTAGCATCACAGGTTTCTTCAAACTTGTAATCAGTCAGTCTGCCTATTTAAAGGGTGAAAAGTAGTCACTGTGCTGCTTGGTATCATTGTGTGCACCACAGTGAACATGGACCACAGAAGAATGTTAAATGTAACGGCTATAAGATCATCTCCAAGCAGCTTGATGTTTCTGTGACTACATTTATACATTTATATTTTCATAAGTTTAAGGTCCACAGGACTGAAGCCATCCTCCCTGGACCTGACTGCTAGAGGAAAATTGATGACAAATTGAAGAGGCAGATAATACAGTGGTAACCAAAGAGCCCAGAACAACTTCCTAAGAGATTAGAAGTGAACTCCAAGGTCAAGGTACATCAGTGTCGGATCACACCATGTGTCGCTGTTTGAGCCAAAGTGGACTTAATGGAGGACGACAATGGAGGACTCCACTGTTGAAAGCAAATCATAAAAAAGTGAGACTGGAATTTGTTAAAATGCATACTGACAAGCCACAAAGCTTCTGGGAGAATGTCCTTTGGACAGATGACAAAACTGGAGCTTTTTGGCAAGTCACATCAGCTCTATGTTTACAGACACAACAATGAAGCATGCAAAGAAAAGACTGTACCTACTGTGAAACATGGAGGAGGCTCTTTTTATATTCTGGGGCTGCTTTGCTGCATCTGACACAGTGTGTCATGAATATGTGCAGGGTCCAATGAAATCTCAAGACCATCAGGGCATTCTGGAGTAAAATGTGTTGCCCAGTGTCAGAAAGTTTGGTCTCAGTCACAGGTCATTGGTTCTCCAAAAGGATAATGGCTAAAAACACCCAAGAACAAAACATTGGACGATTCTGAAGCGGCCTTGTATGAGCCCTGATCTAAATCTTACTGAACATCTGAGGAAAGACCTGAAACATGCAATCTGGAGAAGGTGACCTTAAAACTCTCTTTAAAGGATTCCAACAATTTTGTCCACGTGTGTTCACTTGTGTATGTGTGTGTATTGATTGAGCATTCAGCATAACAGTATTCTGTAAATGTCAGGTATCCTCTGAACAATGGATTCTTCTCTCTGTTGCAGTCAGTGTAGTTCATTCACTCCCTAAAGGCAAACACAGAGAGAGTGAGGAGGAGCTTCTTCCCAGAGGCCATTCAGGCCCTCAACAAGGACAACACTAGAGCTTGGACTTGTCTACACAACACCCACTACCTTAACCTGATTTTTGCACAGCATACATATATTGCATAAACAATTTCTCACACATCATTTTTTTTTTTTTTATTTCTGTTTTTAAATCATGTACAGTCAAAAGGCATTGAACAAAGTGTTGTGTTGTGACAAATAAAAATTTAATGTAAAAAATGTAATTTAAAGTAAACCTGGTACAAACACATTGATGTTAGATGCACAAAAAAATTGAGCTTTTCTATAATACGCATGCCATTTGGCCATCATTTGTTTAATTGCTTTCTCACTGTGAGTGGGTAAATACATGGTCTGCATTGGGCTGTCACATTAAGTTTTACCACCGTATACACTGAAAGTTTAATGAACTGATGAAAGTAACCTAATGAGCATGAAACTACTTTCTGTACACCAGGTTTAAAAGTACTGCTTATAAAAGTAGTTATAGCCTCCTGTTCTGATGACACTTTCTTTGCAGCATTCCATTGCCTTGCAGTTTCCTCAAGGGCACATACAAATATTTATATAGCTTGTTTTCAACTCCACAAATTAAAGTATTTTGTCAGTTAAGTATTCAAGCATACACTGATCAGCCATAACATTATGAGCACTGACAGGTGAAGTGAATAACTGATTATCTCATCATGGCACCTGTTAGTGGGTGGGATATATTAGGCAGCAAGTGAACATGTTGATGTGATGTGTTAGAAGCAGGAAAAATTGGCAAGTGTAAGGATTTGAACGAGTATGACAAGGGCCAAATTGTGATGGCTAGATGACTAGATCAGAGTATCTCCAAAACTGCAACTGGGGTGTTCCCGGTCTGCAGTGGTCAGTATCTGTCAAAAGTGGTCCAAGGAAGGAACAGTGGTGAACCAGCAACAGGGCCTGGATGGCCAAGGCTCACTGATCCACATGGGGAGCTACTGTTCAAATTGCTGAAGAAGTTAATGCTGGTTCTGATAGAAACACACAATGCATTGCAGTTTGTTCCATATGGGGCTGCATAGCCGCAGAGCATTCAGGGTACCCATGCTGACCCCTGTGCACTGCCAAAAGTGCCAACAATGGGCACGTGAGCATCAGAACTGGACCATGGAGCAATGGTAGAAGGTGAACTGGTCTGATGAATCACGTTTTTTTTAATTAATTAATTTTTTTTTTTTTTTTAAACACATCACGTGGATGGCTGGGTGTGTGTGCATCTCTTACCTAGGGAACACATGGTACCAGGATGCACTGTGAGAAGAATGCAAGCTGGCAGAGGCAGTGTCATGCTTCGGGCAATGTTCTGCTGGGAAACCTTGGGTCCTGCCATCCATGTGGATGTTACTTTAACACGTACCACCTACCTAAGCATTGTTGCAGACGGTATTCCGTGATGTCTATGGCCTCTATCAGCAGGATAATGCGCCATGCCACAAAGCAAAAATGGTTCAGGAATGGTTTGATGAGCACAGCACCGTGTTTGAGGTGTTGACCTTAATTCCCCAGAGCTCACTCCAATTGAGTGTCTGTGGGATGTGCTGGACAAACAAGTCCGATCCATGGAGGCTCCACCTCGCAACTTACAGGACTTAAAGGATCTGCTGCTAACATCTTGGTGCCCGATACCACAGCACACCTTCAGGGATCTAGTGGAGTATATGTCTTGAAAGGTCAGGGTTGTTTTGGCAGCAAAAAGGGGACCAACACAATATTAGGCAGGTGGTCATAATGTTATGCTTGATCGGTGTATATTTGCCTAAATAGCATAAATAGTGTTTTAACATGGGGGTGTGAAAAGACAAAAAAAGGCCAGTGGAGTTTCTGTTTATTAAAACATTTTTCAAAGTTTCTGTACAGTCTTCTCAAAATCAAATATCTTGTCTGTTTTTGCATGTTTCATGGTCTACAGGCTGCTGACCTAAGTAAGCCGATAGACAAGAGGATATACAAGGGAACACAGCCCACTTGCCATGACTTTAACCATCTCACTGCCACAGCTGAGAGCGTGTCGCTGCTTGTGGGCTTCTCAGCTGGACAAGTACAACTTATTGACCCCATCAAGAAAGAGACGAGTAAGCTCTTCAATGAAGAAGTAAGTCTGTGAAAGACTGTGCCAGGATTTTAATCCATTTCTACTGTTTGTGGCTCTTTGTCAAAAAATAGCAAATGTTGTTACAAGCATGCTTTAATGATGTATAAAGATATTAAACTGATACAAATTTTTATTTGTATTTATATTTTACATTTTTATAATTTTTCCACTGCACTTTTAATTGTACCATTAATAATATTTGTATAGTGATCTCAGGGCAATAATCTATGAAATTATTTTTAAGTTAAAGAAACCAGTCCAACAGCATTTCATTTTCAATTTTGCACATTTGTTGCATAATTAGTTGTGATAATTTAGCTGAAATCTCATTTTATACATGTAACCAATAGATGACCAACATGCTGCTGATCTTCTAACAAAACTTTTTTTTCTTCCTCTCCATCACCCACTCTCACTCTTCAATGACCAATAACCACCCTCAGAGACTAATAGACAAATCTAGAGTGACATGTGTGAAATGGGTGCCCGGCTCTGAGAGCCTCTTCCTTGTAGCCCATTCCAGTGGGAGCATGTATCTGTACAATGTGGAGCATGCTTGCGGTACTGCAGCACCCCACTACCAGCTGCTCAAGCAAGGCGAGAGTTACACTGTGCACACATGCAAGAGCAAGTCAACGCGCAACCCTTTGCTGAAGTGGACAGTAGGTGAGGGTGCATTGAATGAGTTTGCTTTCTCACCTGATGGCAAGTTTGTGGCATGTGCAAGCCAGGATGGTTTCCTGCGGGTGTTCCACTTCGATGGTGCTGAGCTGCATGGAACTATGCGCAGCTATTTTGGTGGCCTGCTTTGTGTTTGCTGGAGCCCAGATGGTCGCTATGTAGTAGCGGGTGGTGAGGATGACCTGGTGACTGTGTGGTCATTCAGTGAGCGGCGTGTAGTTGCTCGAGGCCATGGTCACAAGTCCTGGGTAAGTGTAGTTGCCTTTGACCACTACACCACCAGCGTAGAGGAGACTGAACCCAATGAGTTCAGTGGCAGTGATGACGATCTGCAGGAGCAGGCACTCACAGGCCGTGAGCGTGCCAACAGCACACACTCGCGCCTCTCAAAACGAAACTCCACAGATGGACGGCCACTCAGCGTAACCTACCGATTTGGATCTGTGGGACAGGACACTCAGTTGTGCCTATGGGACTTGACAGAGGACATTTTGTTCCCACATCTACCGTTATCTCGAACGAGAACCCATACCAATGTAATGAATGCCACAAGTCTCCCAGCCTCTGGAAGTGGAGGAGGAGTAAGTGGAGGAGGAGGTGGAACAATAATCACAAGCATCAACAACCCAAGTGCCAATGGAGGAAGCAGCAGCAGCAGCAACAGTGGCTCTAATACACCAGGCAACTCTATGCCTGCACCGCTGCCACGCTCCAACAGCCTTCCACACTCGGCTGCCTCCAGTGGCAGTGGCAACAGCAAAAGTGGCACGATGGACAACACCAATGCAGTTCCTTCAAGTGTAAGCAAGTTTGCTACATTGGCACTGCATGAGCGTAAGGAGCGACACCATGACAAGGAGCACAAGCGCAACCACAGCATGGGCCACATCAGCAGCAAAAGCAGTGACAAACTGCATTTGCTCACTAAGACCAGCAGAGCGGACGCAGCCAAGACGCTGGGCACACCGCTCTGTCCACGAATGGAGGATGTGCCACTGCTTGAGCCGCTCATTTGCAAGAAAATAGCACATGAGAGGCTCACCGTACTTATCTTTCTTGAGGACTGCATAGTCACTGCATGTCAGGAGGGATTTATTTGCACGTGGGCCAGGCCTGGGAAAGTGGTAAGTTCCATGTAAATCCAAATTGCATTCAGATTTTAGGCATAGCTATTCTGCCTTATTCTTCCAAGAAACCTAAGCATGTATATGTGAATGCTATTAAATAAATACCTTTTCAATATTCTAATATTTAAAAAAAAAAAAAAAAAAGTTATTATACCTTTGCCCCTAACTGTTACCAGTTGACAGAGATCTTGCTCATTATTTTGGACAGGTATAGGCTGAAGCAATGCTAATATGGTGGAGAGGAAAGAAGTGGCATGGCCAAAAATGTAGTTTATGTATGTTAATACAGCAAAAATACTGAAAACTGAATTCTTGTTCAATACAAGAATTAAAATGTTTAAGTGTCCAAAATTTTGATTCAGTTCTATTTTATGTCACACTTAAGATTTTAATTTTTACTTAGTAAATAAACCTAATGAGAGATTTATGATTAATTACATTTTGCTTCTGTTTCTTTCTGAAGTTTTGCTTAGGTCCATTTGAGGCTTAGGTTGGAATAGTGCTACAAAATTGGCTAAACGGAGCAGCATATTATAAAATACAATTTTTTTTTGTTGGATCCAACACTGCAGGCACCTCATTTAAATCTAAGCTGTGCAACTGTATAGCCATAGCAGTGGGTCAAATCGTCTGCTCCAAAATCACTCGAAACAAATATGTAAGCCTATTCATGCCCGAATTAATTATGCAGCAATAAATAAATGTAAAAAATGTCCAGTTATGACATTTACTTCAAAAGCGACAAAAAAGTGTCCTTAAGAACTGGATAGTAAAAAAATTACCTCTTGTGATTTGTTCATTTTTATTTATCAAACTTGCGCTTGTTTCTAACTCCAAGAAGGATTTTTTTTGCTTGTAGTGTCTAGGTACATAAAGCTAAGGTTACACACCTTTTGATTAGAGCTTGGCACAGAAAGCCTTTTCTGCCCAACTAACCACCAGTCAGAAATGTCACATTAACCCTTTAGAAAAGGCCAAGATATTCCACACAGCCAAAAGAACAGGGACAAGATATTCCACACAGCCAAAAGAACAGGGACAAGATATACCACACAGACAAAATATTAGGGACAAGATATTCCACACAGACAAAAGAACAGGGACAAGATATTCCACACAGCCAAAAGAACAGGGACAAGATATTCCACACAGCCAAAATATTAGGGACAAGATATACCACACAGACAAAATATTAGGGACAAGATATTCCACACAGCCAAAATATTAGGGACAAGATATTCCACACAGACAAAATATTAGGGACAAGATATACCACACAGACAAAATATTAGGGACAAGATATTCCACACAGCCAAAATATTAGGGACAAGATATTCCACACAGCCAAAATATTAGGGACAAGATATTCCACACAGCCAAAATATTAGGGACAAGATATTCCACACAGCCAAAATATTAGGGACAAGATATACCACACAGACAAAATATTAGGGACAAGATATTCCACACAGCCAAAATATTAGGGACAAGATATTCCACACAGCCAAAATATTAGGGACAAGATATTCCACACAGCCAAAATATTAGGGACAAGATATTCCACACAGCCAAAAGAACAGGGACAAGATATACCACACAGCCAAAATATTAGGGACAAGATATACCACACAGCCAAAATATTAGGGACAAGATATACCACACAGACAAAATATTAGGGACAAGATATACCACACAGACAAAATATTAGGGACAAGATATTCCACACAGCCAAAATATTAGGGACAAGATATTCCACACAGTCAAAATATTAAGGACAAGATATACCACACAGACAAAAGAACAGGGACAAGATATTCCACACAGTCAAAATATTAGGGACAAGATATTCCACACAGCCAAAATATTAGGGACAAGATATTCCACGCAGCCAAAATATTAGGGACAAGATATTCCACGCAGCCAAAATATTAGGGACAAGATATTCCACACAGCCAAAAGAACAGGGACAAGATATACCACACAGCCAAAATATTAGGGACAAGATATACCACACAGCCAAAAGAACAGGGACAAGATATACCACACAGACAAAATATTAGGGACAAGATATTCCACACAGACAAAATATTAGGGACAAGATATTCCACACAGTCAAAATATTAGGGACAAGATATTCCACACAGTCAAAATATTAAGGACAAGATATACCACACAGTCAAAAGAACAGGGACAAGATATTCCACACAGACAAAAGAACAGGGACAAGATATTCCACACAGTCAAAATATTAGGGACAAGATATTCCACACAGCCAAAAGAACAGGGACAAGATATTCCACACAGACAAAAGAACAGGGACAAGATATTCCACACAGACAAAAGAACAGGGACAAGATATTCCACACAGTCAAAATATTAGGGACAAGATATTCCACACAGCCAAAATATTAGGGACAAGATATTCCACGCAGCCAAAATATTAGGGACAAGATATACCACACAGACAAAATATTAGGGACAAGATATACCCCACAGACAAAAGAACAGGGACAAGATATACCACACAGACAAGAGAACAGGGACAAGATATTACACAGCCAAAATATTAGGGACAAGATATTCCACACAGCCAAAATGTTAGGGACAAGATATTCCACACAGCCAAAATGTTAGGGACAAGATATTCCACACAGCCAAAATGTTAGGGACAAGATATTCCACACAGCCAAAATATTAGGGACAAGATATTCCACACAGCCAAAATATTAGGGACAAGATATACCACACAGTCAACAGAACAGGGACAAGATATTCCACACAGCCAAAAGAACAGGGACGATATACACCACACAGCCAAAATATTAGGGACGATATATACCACACAGCCAAAAGAACAGGGACGATATACACCACACAGCCAAAATATTAGGGACAAGATATACCACACAGACTAAAGAACAGGGACAAGATATTCCACACAGCCAAAATATTAGGGACAAGATATGCCACACAGACAAAATATTAGGGACAAGATATTCCACACAGTCAAAATATTAAGGACAAGATATTCCACACAGACAAAAGAACAGGGACAAGATATTCCACACAGTCAAAATATTAGGGACAAGATATACCACACAGCCAAAAGAACAGGGACAAGATATTCCACACAGTCAAAATATTAGGGACAAGATATGCCACACAGACAAAATATTAGGGACAAGATATTCCACACAGTCAAAATATTAAGGACAAGATATACCACACAGCCAAAAGAACAGGGACAAGATATACCACACAGCCAAAATATTAGGGACAAGATATTCCACACAGCCAAAATATTAGGGACAAGATATTCCACACAGCCAAAAGAACAGGGACAAGATATACCACACAGCCAAAATATTAGGGACAAGATATTCCACCCAGCCAAAATATTAGGGACAAGATATTCCACCCAGCCAAAATATTAGGGACAAAATATACCACACAGTCAAAATATTAGGGACAAGATATACCACACAGCCAAAAGAACAGGGACAAGATATTCCACCCAGTCAAAATATTAGGGACAAGATATACCACACAGACAAAAGAACAGGGACAAGATATTCCACACAGACAAAATATTAGGGACAAGATATTCCACACAGTCAAAATATTAGGGACAAGATATTCCACACAGCCAAAATATTAGGGACAAGATATTCCACACAGCCAAAATATTAGGGACAAGATATTCCACACAGCCAAAATATTAGGGAAGTGGTTAAGGCTCTGGGTCGTTGACCGGAAGATCAGGGGTTCAAGCCCCAGCACCGCCAATTTGCCACGTTTGGGCCCTTGAGCAAGGCCCTTAACCCTCTCTGCTCCAGGGGCGCCGTATCATGGCTG
This sequence comes from Hemibagrus wyckioides, assembly GCF_019097595.1. Lineage (NCBI taxonomy): Eukaryota > Metazoa > Chordata > Actinopteri > Siluriformes > Bagridae > Hemibagrus > Hemibagrus wyckioides. The sequence continues at coordinate 8,705,084 of NC_080718.1, read as the reverse complement.
ACCCTGCGCTCTGACCCCAACCTCCAAGGATGGGATATGCGAAGAAAGAATTTCACCGTGCTGTAATGTATATGTGACCAATAAAGGCTGTTTCATAGTAGTAGGGACAAGATATTCCACACAGTCAAAATATTAGGGACAAGATGTACCACACAGCCAAAATATTAGGGACAAGATATACCACACAGCCAAAATATTAGAGACAAGATATACCACACAGCCAAAATATTAGGGACAAGATATTCCACACAGCCAAAATATTAGGGACAAGATATTCCACGCAGCCAAAATATTAGGGACAAGATATTCCACGCAGCCAAAATATTAGGGACAAGATATTCCACGCAGCCAAAATATTAGGGACAAGATATTCCACGCAGCCAAAATATTAGGGACAAGATATACCACGCAGCCAAAATATTAGGGACAAGATATACCACGCAGCCAAAATATTAGGGACAAGATATACCACGCAGCCAAAATATTAGGGACAAGATATACCACGCAGCCAAAATATTAGGGACAAGATATACCACGCAGCCAAAATATTAGGGACAAGATATACCACGCAGACAAAATATTAGGGACAAGATATTCCACACAGCCAAAATATTAGGGACAAGATATACCACACAGACAAAATATTAGGGACAAGATATACCACACAGACAAAATATTAGGGACAAGATACACCACACAGACAAAATATTAGGGACAAGATTTACCACACAGTCAAAAGAACAGGGACAAGATATACCACACAGACAAAATATTAGGGACAATATATACCACACAGTCAAAAGAACAGGGACAAGATATTCCACCCAGTCAAAAGAACAGGGACAAGATATTCCACACAGTCAAAAGAACAGGGACAAGATATTCCACACAGTCAAAAGAACTGGGACAAGATATTCCACACAGTCAAAAGAACAGGGACAAGATATTCCACACAGACAAAATATTAGGGACAAGATATACCACACAGATAAAATATTAGGGACAAGATATACCACACAGATAAAATATTAGGGACAAGATATTCCACACAGCCAAAATATTAGGGCGCACACAGCCAAAACATTAGGGACAAGATATACCACACAGACAAAATATTAGGGACAAGATATACCACACAGACAAAAGAACAGGGACAAGATATACCACACAGTCAAAATATTAGGGACAAGATATTCCACACAGACAAAATATTAGGGACAAGATATACCACACAGCCAAAATATTAGGGACAAGATATTCCACACAGCCAAAATATTAGGGACAAGATATACCACACAGCCAAAATATTAGGGACAAGATATTCCACACAGTCAAAATATTAGGGACAATATATACCACACAGCCAAAAGAACAGGGACAAGATATTCCACCCAATCAAAATATTAGGGACAAGATGTACCACACAGCCAAAAGAAGAGGGACAAGATATTCCACACAGACAAAATATTAGGGACAAGATATACCACACAGATAAAATATTAGGGACAAGATATACCACACAGCCAAAAGAACAGGGACAAGATATTCCACACAGTCAAAAGAACTGGGACAAGATATACCACACAGTCAAAAGAACAGGGACAAGATATACCACACAGTCAAAAGAACAGGGACAAGATATACCACACAGTCAAAAGAACAGGGACAAGATATTCCACACAGTCAAAAGAACAGGGACAAGATATTCCACACAGTCAAAATATTAGGGACAAGATATTCCACACAGTCAAAAGAACTGGGACAAGATATACCACACAGTCAAAAGAACAGGGACAAGATATTCCACACAGTCAAAAGAACTGGGACAAGATATACCACACAGTCAAAAGAACAGGGACAAGATATTCCACACAGTCAAAAGAACTGGGACAAGATATTCCACACAGTCAAAATATTAGGGACAAGATATTCCACACAGCTAAAATATTAGGGACAAGATATTCCACACAGCCAAAATATTAGGGACAAGATATTCCACATAGCCAAAATATTAGGGATAATATATACCACACAGCCAAAATATTAGGGACAAGATATACCACACAGCCAAAATATTAGGGACAAGATATACCACACAGCCAAAATATTAGGGACAAGATATTCCACATAGCCAAAATATTAGGGATAATATATACCACACAGCCAAAATATTAGGGACAAGATATACCACACAGCCAAAATATTAGGGACAAGATATTCCACATAGCCAAAATATTAGGGATAATATATACCACACAGCCAAAATATTAGGGACAAGATATACCACACAGCCAAAATATTAGGGACAAGATATACCACACAGCCAAAATATTAGGGACAAGATATACCACACAGACAAAAGAACAGGGACAAGATATACCACACAGTCAAAAGAACAGGGACAAGATATACCACACAGACAAAATATTAGGGACAAGATATACCACACAGCCAAAAGAACAGGGACAAGATATTCCACACAGACAAAATATTAGGGACAAGATATACCACACAGATAAAATATTAGGGACAAGATATTCCACACAGCCAAAATATTAGGGACAAGATATACCATACAGACAAAATATTAGGGCGCACACAGCCAAAACATTAGGGACAAGATATACCACACAGCCAAAAGAACAGGGACAAGATATTCCACACAGTCAAAAGAACAGGGACAAGATATTCCACACAGACAAAATATTAGGGACAAGATATACCACACAGACAAAATATTAGGGACAAGATATACCACACAGTCAAAATATTAGGGACAAGATATACCACACAGTCAAAAGAACAGGGACAAGATATACCACACAGACAAAATATTAGGGACAAGATATACCACACAGCCAAAAGAACAGGGACAAGATATTCCACACAGACAAAATATTAGGGACAAGATATTCCACACAGCCAAAATATTAGGGACAAGATATACCACACAGACAAAATATTAGGGACAAGATATACCACACAGACAAAAGAACATGGACAAGATACACCACACAGACAAAATATTAGGGACAAGATTTACCACACAGTCAAAAGAACAGGGACAAGATATACCACACAGACAAAATATTAGGGACAATATATACCACACAGTCAAAAGAACAGGGACAAGATACATCACACAGCCAAAATATTAGGGACAAGATGTACCACACAGACAAAATATTAGGGACAAGATATTCCACACAGCCAAAATATTAGGGACAAGATATACCATACAGACAAAATATTAGGAACAAGATATTCCACACAGACAAAATATTAGGGACAAGATATACCACACAGACAAAAGAACAGGGACAAGATATACCACACAGACAAAATATTAGGGACAAGATATTCCACACAGACAAAATATTAGGGACAAGATATACCACACAGACAAAAGAACAGGGACAAGATATACCACACAGACAAAATATTAGGGACAAGATATTCCACACAGTCAAAAGAACAGGGACAAGATATTCCACACAGACAAAATATTAGGGACAAGATATACCACACAAACAAAATATTAGGGACAAGATATACCACACAGACAAAATATTAGGGACAAGATATACCACGCAGACAAAATATTAGGGACAAGATATACCACACAGCCAAAAGAACAGGGACAAGATATACCACACAGACAAAATATTAGGGACAAGATATACCACACAGACAAAATATTAGGGACAAGATATACCACACAGACAAAATATTAGGGACAAGATATACCACACAGACAAAAGAACAGGGACAAGATATACCACACAGACAAAATATTAGGGACAAGATATACCACACAGACAAAATATTAGGGACAAGATATACCACACAGGCAAAAGAACAGGGACAAGATATACCACACAGTCAAAAGAACAGGGACAAGATATACCACACAGACAAAATATTAGGGACAAGATATACCACACAGACAAAATATTAGGGACAAGATATTCCACCCAGTCAAAATATTAGGGACAAGATATACCACACAGCCAAAAGAACAGGGACAAGATATTCCACACAGCCAAAAGAACAGGGACACTCCTCCTAATTATTGGGTTTAGATGTCTTGGCCACACCTTTTTCTAAGAGGTGCATAAATTCAATTTTGAGCTCTGTGCATATGCTGTGAGGTTTTTTTTTCTTGATTGTTTTTGTCATTATGGGCATTAGTCTTTCAGTGGAGAAAGATATCCCCACTGTAACATAGTCACACAACCAGTCCTCCATTAGTATAATTCATCAACCCTCTTTACCACTGTTAGAACAGCAGGTTTTTGATTAAAACATTTTCTCCTGAAGGCTGTACATGGTGGTCTGTTTTTCTAGACATTGACCTGCCATTAACTCCAGCTAAAATGTCCTGGGAGATCAAAGACCTGAATTTTATGAAAACAATTAGTATCATACTTATTTTGTGATGTAAAGAGGAATAATGAAATGATGAGAGCAATGTCCCTTTTTTTAACAAAAGCCATAGCACAGTATTATGAGCCCCTAGAACACTAGATGCAGATCCAACCTTACAGTTGTGATTTCCTCTTTACTCTCCACACTGACCATAATATCTCTGTGAATGAAATTTCACGTTTTTAAACATCAAAAATTTGGAAATGCTCTTACGAATGTATTTGTCTTCCTTTTCAGGGTTTATTGTCATCCCAAAATCAAGCCAACTCCCCCAGTGGAACAGTAGTATAGCCACATTTCTGCTGCTAAGAACCCTACATCACATCAAGCTGTCAACATACAGAGCCCTGTGCTGCTCTTCACGTTTAGAGCATTGCGTCTTTTTGTTCTGTCTTTCTTCCTTATGTCTGTTGTATTTCCTCCCATTTAATCTGTCATTGGTTGCCTCACATGCACTGTGGACATGCGAATACTGTGCACAAATGGAAACAGTGTGGTGCAGTGATGGACTGTGGCCATGGTGATGTTGTGCCCCTCCCTTTTTCTCTTTTCAAAGAAAAGTATTTATTTTTGGTTATTTTCTTTCTCACACAAACATTTCACTTCTCCTTTCTGATGCGAGTGTGACTGTATTGAGGAATTCATTTGGAAACCAGGGGCTAAAGAGAATACAAGGTCTTGCTTCCATCCAAATTCTTTTTCTTTGTTCTTTTCTTACATATGGAATCACTCCCCCCAACCCCACACTTTAAGAACTTTGCACTGATTTTATTTTGATTTTCTCTTTTTTGTAACTACTATAAAGGATAAAAAGACAAAAAAAACGATCTGGGGATGGCCTTGATGCACTTGGCTTTATTATCCTCTGGCTTGAAATTTGAATCTGAATAGCTGGATGCTGCAATCAAAGTGTTTAGTTTTGTTTTTTGTTTTTTTTTGTTTTTTAATTTTTTTTTTTAAAGAAAATTGTTTGCACTTAATAGTTTATTAGAAGAGAATGGCTTTACATTTTGTGTGCAAGGACTCACAGACTGGTATAACATGGAGAAATGAAATGATTTAAAAAAAAAACAACTTTGTATCTATTGAGCATTTATTTTAATATTGTTTCAGAGTAAAATCTGCTTTGTATTATATGTATAATATTGTAATTCAGTGATTAATGGGGCAAAAGCAAATGATCAGTACTACTCTAGTGGACGTTTTGTCATCAATAAAGGAAATAGTGATATTTCTAAGGCAGAAAAATTCACAATGATATTAAAAAAAAATCTTGAATATGCAGATTTCTGCTATTTTTTCTTTCATCTTGACTTCATCCAGATGTATTTTGATATAGGAGATTTATGTGTCAAAAGGCTTAAACCTTTTAGCAAATATGTTTGTTATAAATTCACAAAATGCAGTGTTGTCTGCAAACAGCTGAACTCAAAAATTCTAATGTGTGAAGCTCAGGAAGTCTGGCAGACAAAAAGTGTAATAAGGTCTGAGTTCATTTTTCTGCTTAGCAGCAGCAATGCTATTCTGCATAACTATACTAAATCACCCCCACTAGGAATGACTTCAGTAGTTATGAAATTGATTGGTAATACCTCACCATGTGACAACAGCTAATGTTTTAATGTACCTTTTTGTGACTACCAATCATTGTTAATGCACCACACAGTGAAACCACACTAAATGGGAAAGGCAAGGATGCTTCAGTGGTCACATTTTATGTTGTTAACATTTTTACCGTTCACATTTTGTTCTTCATTAAAAAAAAGTTCAGTGACATTTGGCCTTGTGATTTGATTGTGATTCTAGACTGTGGTGTATAATTCACTGTCATCATCATCTGTTCTGTTAAAGTGAAATGCTTCTTATTTTTATGTCTTATAAAATAATCTATACCATTAATATAGAATGACTTTTCTTAGGCCTCTTTTCAAAAACTTTTTCTTCTTAACTTGGAGTAAAAAAGATCATGATGATGATAACCAACAGGTTACATTTAAATGAAGTTAATTCAAGTTATGTGCACATTTAAATGTTGGGGGAAATGGATTTAAAGGCAGAAAACTGAGATGTCTTTGGCAAAACACCAAAGAGATGCTAAGTGAAACTCCACAACCCCCCTGAACACTGGGTTACATTTATGGAATTTGGCAGAGGCTGTTGTCCAGTGCAACTTACATTTATCTCATTTGAGCAGTTGAGGGTTAAGGGCCTTGCTCAGCAGCTCAGCAGTGGCAGCTTGGTGATCCTGGTATTTGAAATCATAACCTAACTGAAAAGCAGTCCATGGTCTTAACCACTGAGCTACCACTGATCTGCTTCAGCAAGTTAGGTTAAGGCTGGTTTATCCACCTGTGATTGCTGTTTAATTTTGACAGAGAGAAAGAAACTTATGGCTAAAGACACAGTGATGGGTTAGTGGGTTAAAATCCCTCATTAGCATATATTATTTATAAAGTAGTAGTAGTATTATAGCTATTTAGAATGCTGTCTCTCTCTATCTTTCTTTTTGTGCTGTTGAAGATTGGAAAAACGCTGTCTGGTCTTTTTCCAAGGTTCACCTGTCCAGTCCCACAGGGCCCTGTTCTTGGCTGACCGTGTAAGAGTGGAAGCTGACCTGGTTTCTGCTGTTGTAGTCAATCTGCCAGAAGAATCAGTGTGTATTTTAAGATCCTTTTCTGCTCACCACAGTTGTAAAGAGTGGCTGAGTTACTGACCTCTCCCATAAAAAAGGCGTTTCAGCCCACAGCGGAATATCTTTTGAATATCCAGAGTAGTTTCTGAAACACCCTAACTCATCTGGCATCAACACATTCTAATGTATGATGTGAGCATTAACTGAAGCTCCTGTGTCTGCAAAATTTTGTGCATTGGACTGCTGCTACATGTTAGGCTGACTCAATAATTGCATGAATGAGCAGGGTTACAGGGTTCCTGAACGCGACCACATATAAAAAGAAAGCTTTAAAGATATAATGGATATAAATAATCATATAAACAGACATGCTCAAAGTCGATGAGATTTTTTTCCTCACTGATATCAGATGTGAGCATTTACTGATTGGAAAATTGAACGAATTAGAAGGGCTATAGGTGGATCTTAAGTGACTAGTGAAAGTCTATAAATTCACTGTGTGTGTAAGGTGTGTAGAGGGAGAGTTGAGAATGTTTTTTAATCCCACACCCACCTGCACACAAAAAATAGTCCTGCAGTTTTGTCATTAAATCGAAATTCAATTATTAACATTTTTTACATGGCACTGGGAATTCTATCATGATCAGTAAAAAAGAGCACTTTCCATCTTTTATAGGCTAGGGATATGCTCAAAACACCTGTCCAGCATTCCAACCACTTTTTGGCAGTGTGTTATATGTAACATCTGGCAAAAGAAACTAACGAAAGCACTTCCTCTAAGGGGCATTGTTAGGGTTTATGTTCATTTACTCTCTAATTCAGTCCAATTCTCCCCTACTAGCTATTAGGGTGTTTCAAGACACATAAAGACAGCTAACTGTATGTTTGCCAACTGTTGCTCAATGTTCCTTCTAAGGGCAGCATACCAAACTCAGAGGGAAGCGCTCTCGTTTTTTTTGCTCAACAGACTAGCCACAACTGAAAGGTGGGAGAGAGAGCATGACCAGTTTTGTTTGCTTGGCTCCCAAACACGGATTACTGTGTATTGTTGATGAGATTGGGTGAATACTCTTTTGTTGTGTCACTCAGCAGCCCAGGCTTGTATTTTTAATAAGATTTCTCCTTTATAATTTTCTATAATTTTATTTATATTTCTTTTTATAATTTTTCAAAGAATTTCCTTCACTCTCTTTTAGCTTTTTTCTGATGCGATTTTTTAGATTCTGGAATCATTCACTTGCTTCTGCAATTTATATATGTATATTATATATACAGCTCTGGGAAAAAAAAGAGACCACTGCAAAATAATCATGGAAACAAAAATGTTTTTTTTTTTCTTCCAGGTGCATGAATTGGTGAGATGAACAGTTTTGTTTCATTTTTTGTGAACTGCTGACAATATTTCTCCTAAATTCATAATATAACTATTGTTATTTAGAGTGTATATTTAAAGGAAATGACAACATATCAAAATAACCCAAGATCATGCAGTATTTGCAGAGCTTTAATAACTCAAATAAAACAAAATGCAAATAATTTGTAAACAAATTGTGTTAATGCTTTGGCTAAAGCGTTTTGTCTCCATGCTCTCCAACAGTTTTTCACATTACTGTTGGGTAACTTTATACCACTCTTTTTGCAAAAAAGCAAACAGCTCAGCTTTGCTTGATGGTTTGTGAATATCCATCTTCCTCTTGATGACATTCCAGAGGTTTTCAATAGGGTTCAAATCTGGAGATTGGGCAGCGGTCGCTTATTTTTTTTCCAGAGCTGTATATGTGTGTGTGTGTGTATATATATATATATATATATATATATATATATATATATATATATATATATATATATATATATATATATATATAGTATATGAAGCATCTTCTGACACATCAGAACAAACAGTGGAGTGCTCAGCAGCATGGAACATGTATTGTAGTAGCAGTAAAAAGCTAAAAAAAAATGTGGGTAGCCACTGAATTGTTTGTATATGCATTTACACATATTTCATAATTGTGCAAGCGTCTTTATTCCATCCAGTTGAGTAGGCTGAAGCTGGATTTCTATTCAATATCATCGTTTTTAACTAAATGTAATATATTAAACTAAAGTAATATATTCAAGTAAATTTTGAATTGCGGTCCTGTGAACTTTGAGACCATTTCAAATGATTATAAATGTAGTGTATTAGAATAATTAGATAATGGTGTAAGAATTTGTCATGAGAAGAATTTAACATGCCTATAAATTTCTTTATACAGAGTACATGGAAGAGCATGGAAGTAAGTACTACATACTGCCAGTATGGCCTTGTGGGCTTTGAAATCTACTCCATCCACGACAAACGTGCAGTCACACAGGAGATCCTGCTGACGCTGATGATTCAGCTGCTCTAAAACCTTACCGCTGTGCCATGGGAAGTCCATGACTGCCACCTGGAATATGTCAGGCTGTTTCTTTGAATAATCCTGTCGTGAAACAACAAATAGGTGATATTAATGATAATTTTTTTTTTTTTCAACTAAATTAATTACATACAAAAATGTTTCTATACATTGTAATAATTTACTGTATGTGCTTTTGAAAGTTTTGACAACTTAATAAAGCAATAAGTGCTGCTTGATTTAAAGCCTACAAGTTAATAAAAGACATAATTATCATTCAGTCCTTATTACAAAAAATTACTATGCAAATAACAAAATGCCTGCATTTTGACTTGATGATTTCAGGTTATGTATCAAACCTGCAGCAGAGCAGCCTTTATTTAGCTCTTATATATGTGACCAGGTTTGCAAAATGTTACGTTCATTATATCATCATGTGATTCTCATAAACTGAAACCAACTGGGGATGTTTGGGGGATATTTTACCCAAAACTGAGTTACATTTTTATCCATTTACATTTCTGGCATTTGGCAGATGCCCTTATCCCAAGTGGCATACAAAAGTGCTTTGAAGTCTCTATCGATGAATAAATCAACACTGGTTCAATAGGTCACCTACTTGAGGATACCTAAAAACTGTGTTGGGATATACTTTATACAGTATAAGTGCATTGCACTTATTTTCATGTGAAACTGTCCGATTTGTGGCAAACATTGGTAAAGAAAAGACAATGGCATAGGAAATTGTGATATTAATACCCTTGATGGCGCCATCTAGAGGCGTGTGCTTGTAAGACCTAGACCTTTTAAAGGTGGACCTGAAATTAGGATCAAAAGCCAAATTCAGCCTCGTCAGCTAGCTAACGTTAGCTCTTTTAACTGCCACACAAAAGGATGGAATGATGGAACTCCATTTATTCCTTGTTCTCAGAAGCTCCACCGTAAACAGGTGAGTGGAGTTAGCTCTCAGAGCACCTCTCACTCCAAAATCAGCTGACCAAAAGATTTAATGTGAACGCAATTTATAAGAACCATAGCTTGCAGAAGCGCAAGATAGCAGGAGTCTTTACAAATGAAAAAAAATTGTACCCAAAAAATGTGTGAATAGAAAAAAGTAATTGACAATTGGAAATAATATTTTTTTTATTTCGATCTGATTAATTTCATATATGCAATCAGATCGAAATCATATATATTCTATATGTATGTGTGTGTATATATATATATATATATATATATATATATATATATATATATATATATATATATATATATATACACACTATATTGCCAAAAGTATTCGCTTACCCATCCAAATAATCAGAATCAGGTGTTCCAATCACTTCCATGGCCACAGGTGTATAAAATCAAGCACCTAGGCATGCAGACTGTTTTTACAAACATTTGTGAAAGAATGGGTCGCTCTCAGGAGCTCAGTGAATTCCAGCGTGGAACTGTGATAGGATGCCACCTGTGCAACAAATCCAGTCGTGAAATTTCCTCGCTCCTAAATATTCCAGTCAACTGTCAGCTGTATTATAAGAACGTGGAAGTGTTTGGGAACGACAGCAACTCAGCCACGAAGTGGTAGGCCACGTAAACTGACGGAGCGGGGTCAGCGGATGCTGAGGCGCATAGTGCGAAGAGGTCGCCAACTTTCTGCAGAGTCAATCGCTACAGACCTCCAAACTTCATGTGGCCTTCAGATTAGCTCAAGAACAGTGCGCAGAGAGCTTCATGGAATGAGCAGCTGCATCCAAGCCATAGATCACCAAGTGCAATGCAAAGCGTCGGATGCAGTGGTGTAAAGCACGCCGCCACTGGACTCTAGAGCAGTGGAGACGCGTTCTCTGGAGTGAGGAATCGCGCTTCTCCATCTGGCAATCTGATGGACGAGTCTGGGTTTGGCGGTTGCCAGGAGAACGGTACTTGTCTGACTGCATTGTGCCAAGTGTAAAGTTTGGTGGAGGGGGGATTATGGTGTGGGGTTGTTTTTCAGGAGCTGGGCTTGGCCCCTTAGTTCCAGTGAAAGGAACTCTGAATGCTTCAGCATACCAAGACATTTTGGACAATTCCATGCTCCCAACTTTGTGGGAACAGTTTGGAGCTGGCCCCTTCCTCTTCCAACATGACTGTGCACCAGTGCACAAAGCAAGGTCCATAAAGACATGGATGACAGAGAATGGTGTGGATGAACTTGACTGGCCTGCACAGAGTCCTGACCTCAACCCGATAGAACACCTTTGGGATGAATTAGAGCGGAGACTGAGAGCCAGGCCTTCTCGTCCAACATCAGTGTGTGACCTCACAAATGCGCTCCTGGAAGAATGGTCAAAAATTCCCATAAACACACTCCTAAACCTTGTGGACAGCCTTCCCAGAAGAGTTGAAGCTGTTATAGCTGCAAAGGGTGGACCGACGTCATATTGAACCCTATGGATTAGGAATGGGATGTCACTTAAGTTCATATGCGAGTCAAGGCAGGTGAGCGAATACTTTTGGCTATGTATGTATGTATGTATGTATGTATGTATGTATGTATGTATGTATGTATGTATGTATGTATGTATGTATGTATGTATGTATGTATGTATGTATGTATGTATGTATGTATGTATGTATGTATGTATGTATGTATGTATGTATGTATGTATGTATGTATGTATGTATGTATGTATGTATGTATGTATGTATGGTACTGTGCTAAAGTTTTAAGCAGGTGTGAAGAAATGCTGTAAAGTAAGAATGCTTTCAAAAAAAAAAGTTTATTCAAAAAATTGTTTATTCTTAGCAATTTACAAAATGGAAAGTGAGCGAACAGAAGAAAGATCTAAATCAAATCAATATTTGGTGTGATTACACTTTGGTTTCAAACCAGCATTCTGCATACTTTGTGCATACACTTGCGCAAAGTCAGGGATTTTGTAGGATGAGATTCCTGTGTGTGATTAACCAATTATACCAAGCAGGTGCTAATAGTCATCAATTTCAAATGTAGGTTGAAAGTCGCGACGCTTCGTAAATGATCCACAAGAGAGGGGTCGCAAACTACACGATCTGACAACAACTCTCGTCACTCAACGCCTCAACGCCATCCCCAAGCCACGTTTTGTCACGAAAACACACGCGACAGGTGGATCCGGAAATGACGCAAGACTTTCGGTAGAGGTTTGTTTTGAAAATGGACGTCGGCAGGAGTCTCGCTCTAGATAAATGTTAATTTATTAAAATAATTGTTGTGTCCACACTATTTTTGAAACCATGTTGCTGCTGCTGCTTTTCTTCCGGTGACTTGCTCTCTCATTGGCTGGAGGTCGTAGCTACGTAGTTGACACCACGTGATGTCGAGTCGGCCGACCGTCCCAGATATTGAACATGCCAGATATCTGGATTTTGTCAGCGACGCGTCAGTTTGCCTGTTTGGTGCGTCGTTGAGTAGTTCACACAAAGATTGCCGAGCGCTGATCACCCGCTGTAGTGTGAACGAGGCTTAAGGTGAGGTTGTGGACAGTTTCAAGACCGTTTCATGTCACAGGACATGCACCATGGCAAGACTGAACACAGCAACAAGACACAAGGTAGTTATACCGCATCAGTAGGGTATCTCCCAGGCAAAGATTTCAAAGCAGACTGGGGTTTCGAGATGTGCTTTTCAGGCTCTTTTGAGGAAGCACAGAGAAACAGGCGTAGATTCAGTAGTTGGCCAAGGAAACTTAATGCAGCAGATTAGACACATCATGCATACTTCCCTTCACGTGGGAAGATGTTCATCAGCAAAGACCTGGCAGAAACCAGTGGGACCTAGGTACACCTATCCACAGCATCTATCAGCAAATCAACTATGCACAATTTCAGCAGTTCATTAATTTTACTTATAATTTAATAAGAAATTATAATACTCCTTACTTATACTTGACCTACATATGAAAGCCTCGCCGTTGCTGAGACCTTGATTTTATAGTGCAAGGAATCTGGAAGCAGCGCTTCCAGGTTGTTTTAATTGAAAAGACTTGTTTTGAAGAACCCAACTAAGTTAATGCTGAGTTGGAAATTGTTCATCACACTGCAATTTTTGAGCAGTTTGAGTCTCTTTCTCCCTCTTCTCTAAAGTAGTACAACACATTAATCCCACATACTGTCCCTTAGATACAATCCCTGCAAAACTACTAAAAGAGGTTTTTAATATAGTGGGTCCATGTCTCCTTATCTTCATCAATAGTTGTCTTACTTTTGGCTGTGTCCCAGATTCTTCAGTTTGGTCCAACTTTAGACCTATTTCTCATCTCCGATTTCTCTCAAGTTCTAGAGAGGATTGTAATTCATACAATTGCAGCCATTTCTAGAAAAAAATTATATATTTGAAAAGTTTCAATCTGGCTTTGGAGTCTACACTGCTAAAAGTCTATAACAATATCCTTTTATCCGTTGATGCTCAAACTCCTACAGCATTGGTTTTCTTGGAGCTAACAGCAGCCTTTGATACTGCTGACCATGTGCTGCTCATCTCACGCCTGGCTCAAAGTGTAGGTATTCAGGGCACGGCCCTCAAATGGTTCCAATCTCTCCTCTTCCTGTGCCTCTCTCTCCTGTGGGGTGCCACAGGGTTCTATTCTTGGCCCTCTCCTCTTTTCGCTGTATATGCTCCCTCTGGGGTCAATATTTAAGCAGTACAATCTTTCTTTTCACTGTTATGCAGATTATATACAAATTTATATACCTATAAAGCCAAAGGGGAGCAACGCACTCCAGCCAATGTTTGTTTAAAAGCCATCAAACTCTGGCTTTCAGATAACTTTCTTCAGCTGAATGAAAATAAAACAGTGTGTTTTGTTTGGAACCACAGCAATGTGAGGAAGTTTAAACTTAGACCTTGGGGATCTTACTCTGTACGTGAAACCAGTTGTTAGAAATCTGGGGGTTATATTCGACAGCAGCTTGAAATCTGATAAACAGATTAATTCTGTTGTTAAAGCAAGCTTTTACCAGCTTTGCTTGCTTGCTCAAGCGAAACCTTTTCTATCACAGAGTGATCTTGAAAAGGCGATACATGCTTTTATTAGTTCTAGGTTGGATTACTGTACTTTACGTTGGAGTTAATCAGTCCCATCTCTCTCGCCTTCAATTAGTACAAAACGCAGCTGCTCATCTCTTAACCAACATTTCCAAGCGTGATCACATGACTCCCATCCTCTATTCTCTCCATTGGCTTCCGGGTACCTTTTAGAATCTATTTTAAATTGTTTGTTTTTAAAGCCCTACATGGCCTGGCCCCATCTTATTTAACAGATCTCTTAATACCCCATAACTCTGGTAGAGCACTCCAATCATCTGGTCAACTTCTTTTGGAAGTTCCAAGATCCTGATGCAAAAGGTTTGGCGATCAGGCTTTTGGGGTAGCGGCTCCCAAACTTTGGAATTCATTACCACTTGAAATTTGATCAGTTACAGATCTGGCCTTGTTTAAATCTAAACTAAAAACACACTTATTTACACTAGCTTTTAGTTTATAGTAGTTAGACAATGTTTTTTTTGCCTATGTGTGCATCTGGATCTTGGGTTTTCTTTCAGTTATAAAATACTCTTTAAAATTCTGTTATTTGTTAATATTCTATTTTTATCCTATATTGATCTATATTCTTGAAGTTCTTGCACTATATTCTTAATATCATGTTTTGTTTTATTGTCTGTCTTTCTTTGTTTATTTTTATTCTATCAGCTTGTGTTCATATTTGTCTCTAATTGTTTGATTTTATTTGTTTTGTAAAGCACTTTGGTCAACTTGTAGTTAAGTGCTATATAAATAAATTATTGATTGATTGACTACCTTACTAAGTACATTGTGCGATGAACCTCGATACCGCCTTATTCATTTTGTGCCCCCTGTGGACACATTCCGCACAAACATGAATACATAATTATGAATACTAATTGAATTGCTCACTCCTTCACTATTTATTATATAGCAGAGGATACCATCACTGGAATACCTGCACATTTTAGTGTTTTTCTTGCACCCAACACACCTGATTCAACTAACAAAACATTTAACAACGCTCTCTGAGGTGAAGTTCAATTTACATATGAATGAATGCACACCCTAACGCGGGGGGCATTGTAACAAAATATATAGTAGTTTCCATGAACACTGGTATGACGAAACCTCGTCTTTACTGGTTGCCATAGCAATATGTGTAAAAAAAAATCATACCAACATGTAAATTATAAAGCCTGCAGAATAAAGTAGTCAGGTCTGAATCTCAGTTGCATAGAGGGCATGTTGTAAATGCTGTGATAGCACTTATGTCGCTGAAAAAAAAAAACTATGGTATTTTGTGCATTTAGCCAAGTAAATTCACACAATTACCTTTTATTTTATTTACTGCAGCATCAGAAAGAGGCCAAGTAGCCACAAAGTAATGAGGAGCAAAGAGGTGTGGCTAGGAGCTCTCCAAAGCTGCCATGTGAAAATCCATAGATTTATCACACTGAAGAAAAAAAATGAGGAGGCAGGAGTGATGGATATACTCTGAGGGTTACCCCAGTCATAAGTTTTTCAGAGCAGATCAGACAGCATCTGCTATGGCTTGTGTCCAAAGGTGGTGGGTAAACGGTGAAAAGATCATGTATGCCTAATCTAATTCATAGATGGCCTACACAGACAGATTATTAAACAATTTATTTAAGTTATATATAATTTAAGTTGATAAATGTTCTTACTGACATATTGTATGTTTTTAATTAAACCAGATTAAATTGTTATAGAAGATTTTAAGCTGTCATGTGTTCATGCTATAATGTACCCCTCAAGCGTTACAAGTTCTAACATTTTTTCATTATAGCTAAATAATGGAAAAAAGCATGTTTCATTCCTAAGACAAGATCACATATGTAAAAGAATAATGTGATTGAAGAAAGGTTTTTCCACAAACTAGAGAAAACAAAGTGTTAGGTTGTGCCCTGCTCTCCCTTATATTACTATATTATTTTAGTGTACATAGTACACACAATACTATGTAGGTCTATTTATAGTGAACTATCCAGTGAATACAAGTTGCCCACTGACAATTAGGTCAGCTCTAGAAAATAGGCCCAAATGCACTTTGTGGTGAATGGAGAATAAATTAGACACAACCTAGGGCTTACAAAGCCAGGTGTACAGACTCCAACTAAAGCCTGGGTTAACATTCTTATTTGCAGGTTTGCAGTGTCAACAAGCATGATTGAATAAATACACTGTGTGACCAATTTACATCATGGCTTGTTTCACACTTTTGCATCAGTGAAGAAAAAAGACCAGGTCTACCATTCTGTGCCCAAGCAAGTATTATCTTTCATAGCTTTCGAATCTTTTTTGGCCTGTTCGTTTGTCACATAGTTCACCAGGCATTTACTGAAATCTAGTTTAACATATCTGTTTAGTCACTTGTGTTGCTACATTCTAGTTTTCACGTGATAGGAGTCATGTGCTGTTCAATTTCTAATTAAGTGTCTGTTGCTAAGACATCACATCACATTGTTTCACACTGTGCAAAAGGCAAAAGTAGAGATAACTCTGCGAAAAGCCCTAGTTTGTACTTGGTGCAACTTGTATGCCCTTATGTACTTTAGAGTAATACAAACATGTGCTTCAGTTTGAAAGTTGTTGCCATATGGCATTGGAGTTACTTGATAGAATGTGTCTCTCAAGAGAATGGCATTTTTTACTTCTACAGTTTAACGCTCATACGTTTTTACATTTTTTTTTAATAACATTGTTTATTTGCACAGCTGTAGATTCGTGGGCTGGACTTCAGTAGCCTCCACCTTTTCTCTCCAATGGAGGCATGTAGTAGCTCTTTAAAGTTGAGCGGTGTGGCTCTTCCCTGGGCTGTAAAAATGTCAAGAAAAAAGATAATAATGCAACCTTAAGGAGAAAGAAGGAACTAACCAGAAACCCAGAAAATTCTACACATACAGTTAGCATTTACCTTCATTGAGCGAGAATGGCACTTTTTGGAGGTGATGGCTGGCAGCAACCCTTTGTGTGGAATGGCCAAGGCAGGCAGACTAGACACAGGGTAGGGCACTTTAGGAGTGGGCACTACCACATTCAGCTTTGGGAGCTCCACAGGATATCGAGGCAAAATATGTCTGCTGAGTGGTTCGGCTACATGCTTTAGCCGCTGCTGAAAAATGACGGCAGCATCATATCTTTTTTGTACGTTACTTATAATAACAAAAATTGTCTCTATTTTCAAATAACAAAAATGCAACAAAACAAAATTCATGTCCTTAAGTAAACATTTCTGATGGAAAAAATTACATTAATGTGCAAAATGTGAAACAGAAGTCTACTACTAGTTTCAAATAAAAACATACACTGACTACAGCTAAATTTAGGTTTTAGGTCAGTTCTGGATGAGGTTTATGGTAATTGTTGTAGTGAAAGCAGACAAGGCAATGTACCTGGCGTCTTCCCTGTCGAGTATTGCGCCAAAATTGCTCTACTGATCCCGGAGTCATGCTGCTGCTATCTTCTACAACTCCAATAGTCCTGTGATGCCCTAGAGCTCTCCTTTCTGCCAGTCTAGGGACAAAATCATACACAATGGGTCTTATATGTAACATATTATGATTTCAGAAATTATGTTGAACTATTAATTGCTCAGGAGCTCTTGGTTGCACAATTCCACTTGACTATAAACAGCTGTAGATAAATTAGGCTCATTAGGGATAAATATTAATTTCATTTTAAACTTTATCATTTTTCATGTTCCTGTAAAGCTGCTTTGTGACAATGCCCATTATTAAAGGGCTATGCAAATAAGTTCAATTTAATAGAATATTATGTTACATATGATCAAATCTGATTATAAAATGATTTTACACATAGTACAATTCAGCAGTACATAAATTTGAGTACTACTGTAGCAGTGGTGGCATGGTCAAGCATCAGCTATGGAAGGAGAGAAGGGGAAATAGGTAATGCCAATTTCACCTAGATGTTATTTTTGCCGGCAGTCTACTTGTGTGTGTTTTCCTCTCAGTAGACTCTTTGAGCAATTGATGGCTCTTTCAGTTTGTGGCAGGTATATGGGAATGGCCTGAGGACAAGCGGGCCCTGCGCCTCCTCCCCTTGCTATCAGTGGAGGCACAGCTAGCCAACCAGCAAGTGTCTATGCAGTGCTGCAACAGGTTTGCCAAACCATGGGGGAACATCTACAACTCTTCCAGTTTCTGAAGGAGGACTCAAAGCTATGATTCACAATGATTTCAGCAGCCCTGTAGTCTTGTTACCCAAGGCGGAAAGGTCAGGCATATTTTTGTTTGGACTTTTGTGTGGGAATTTGATGCATACCTAATGCCACACACTGATGAACCCCTATACATAAAGGATACCCAACATGTACATCACACATTGACATCTGGCACTTCAGCTGATTAAATTTGTGTTGGTCCACAGATGTGGGGAGATAGTGATGGCACCAAGGAGGAATTCTTATGAGTCTTTCTCTTGGGTGTTACACCCGTACTACACATAGTGGTTCTATATCTTTCAACAAAGTCATTTGTCAAGTGTCTTCCCCCACCTTAATGTACTCTGTTCTTGCTTTACCCTGCCATGTTAGCTGTTTTTCTATTAATACATAGCATTGGAACCAGAGACACACATTGGTTGGGACCCATCTTTGGAGGGCACTGCTAATGCCAACCCAGCACACCCGATGACAGAATCAGACCTTAAGCAGACCCATATATTGCAACCTAAAATACTTACTAGTCAACAAACGTATTTGGCAATGACTTTTATAGCCTTTGTATAAAGCAAGGAAAGTAAACTGTGACTTTTTTAATATTATTTTATTTTAAGTAACAGGCAATGAAATTTAGTAATGGAAAAATAGACATGACCTACATTTTACATTTACTGCATTTTTGCAGACACCCTTATCCAGAGCAACTTACATTTTCATCTCATTTTATACAACTGAGCAATTGAGGGTTAAGGGCCTTACTCAGGGGCCCAGCAGTGGCAGCTTGGTGGAGCTGGGATTCCAACCTTAACCACTAAGCTAGCACATGACCTGAATAACCTGGCAGCAGACAAGTCTCATCTGAAATCAATGAGAGATCCTTAGGGATCAATAAAGTTCTCTCTCTCTCTCTCTCTCTCTCTCTCTCTCTCTCTCTCTCTCTCTCTCTCTCTCTCTCTCTCACTATCCATCACCACATTCCTAGCAGTGTGACGCCTAGGCCAGGACAGAGGCGGCTCTCCACCAACCTGCTTCATTTTTGCCTGATGTGTGAACACTCTGACTGCAGATGACATTTCCAAGACATTTCAGGAACCAATTTTCACCCCAGACACCTACAGACATGTTCCTCCTACATGCAAATCTTAACTCTGCTCCCTTTCCCCCTTCTCAGAGACTGATTTCTCAAAGCTCCTCCCCTCTAGCTGTCCTATAACCTGTTCTACAGACCCTGGTTTCCGTCATTGAAGCAAGACCAGCAAGATCATACTCAACATCTGTCCTCATCTTACTTCACCTCTGCTGGCTTTTACACTGAAAATAATCAGACTCCCCTTTTTGTCTCCGCTCTAGGCATCATCAGAATGTATCTGTGCTAAGTGTAATCGTATCTCTCAGGCAGATTCTTCAAAATCCCTCCATCATGGAGAGAAGGGGTGTCTGAATCTCAGCAACTTGCAACTTGGGTTCCTCAGAGGCCAGTTTTGGGTTCAGTGCTCTTGATAGATACTAGAGATACTATCTCTGGGGGCAGTGAATGTTTCTCATGGCTTCATTTATTAATGCTGGTGACACTCTATTCTGAAGGGAAAAGCCAAAAGAAGAAGAAGCAATATCTTATGTGCAATATGTTCTAGTTCCCTAACACCCTTTTTGTACTTTGAATACATTTGTATACCATAGGTTTATATATAGAATATTTCATTTCATTTATGTTTCATCAATTTTTATATCTCATTTATATTTCTGTATACTTTTTGTACTTCTGAACACAATTGTGTGTATATATAGATATTTCATTTATTTTTCTTGTTATCTAAAGCAGTCTCTGGCAAAAGAATTTCCTTCGGGATTAAGTTCTATCTTATCTTATCTTATCTTATCTTATCTTATCTTATCTTACACCCTTACTGTGTAGAAGATCTAGTTCATGCTTTTGGTACCTCTAGACTGGACTATTATAATACCTTGCTCTCTGGATCTGGAGGGCTTAAGGGCAGAGACAAATTTGGTTAGCTGGAATGTTTGGATGCTGGAGGTTTGTAGTCAGTTTGTAGACACAGACTAGTCAGTTTGTAGACACATACAGTATCTGTAAAAAAAAAAAAAAAAAAAAAAAAAAAAAAAACTGAGCTGCAGCACAGTGGGCCTCGCCACTGTCGACCAAAGAAGTTGAGTGCACATGCTCAGCGTTATATCTGGAGGTTGTCTTTGGGAAAAAGACGTATGAGTGCTACCAGCATTGCTGCAGAGGTTGAAGGGGTGGGGGGTCAGTCTGTCAGTGCTCAGACCGTACACCACACACTGCATCAAATTGGTCTGCATGGCTGTCATCCCAGAAGGAAGCCTCTACTAAAGATGATGCAGAAGAAAGCCCGCATACAGTTTGCTAAGGACAAGCAGATTAAGGACATGGATTACTGGAACCATGTCCTGTGGTCCGATGAGACCAAGATAAACTTATTTGGTTCAGATGGTGTCAAGCGTGTGTGGTGGCAACCAGGTGAGGAGTACAAAGACATGTGTGTCTTGCCTACAGTCAAGCCTGGTGGTGGGAGTGTCATGGTCTGGGCCTGCATGAGTGCTGCCGGCACTGGGGAGCTACAGTTCATTGACGGAACCATGAATGCCAACATATACTGTGACATACTGAAGCAGAGCATGATCCCCCTCCCTTCGGAGACTGGGCTGTAGGGCAGTATTCCAACATGATAACAACCCCAAACACACCTCCAAGACGACCACTGCCTTGCTAAAGAAGCTGAGGGTAAAGGTGATGGACTGGCCAAGCATGTCTCCAGAGCTAAACCCGAAGGTGGGGGAGCGCAAGGTCTCTAACATCCACCAGCTCTGTGATGTCATCATGGAAAAGTGGAAGAGGACTCCAGTGGCAATCTGTAAAGCTCTGGTGAACTCCATGCCCAAGAGGGTTAAGGCAGTGCTGGAAAATAATGGTGGCCACACAAAATATTGACACTTTGGGCCCAATTTGGACATTTCCACTTAGGGATGTAGTCACTTTTGTTGCCAACAGTTTAGACATTAATGGCTGTGTGTTGAGTTATTATGAGGGGACAGCAAATTTACACTGTTATACAGGCTGTACACTCACTACTTTACATTGTAGCAGAGTGTCATTTCTTCAGTGTCACATGAAAAGTTATAATAAAATATTTACAAAAATGTGAGGGGGGTACTCACTTTTGTGAGATACTGTATGTGCACTACCACGAGTAGTAAAGGCTACAGCATGGGGTAGAGCTTTTTCTTACAAATCCCCACAGTTATGGAACAGCCTTCCAATTAGTGTTCAGGATTCAGACACAGTCTCAGTGTTTATGTCCAGGCTGAAAACACATTTGTTTAGACAAGCTTTCTATGTATAGTTTTTCGTAGGAAAATAAGCAGATCTGGAAGGTTCATGGGCATAGAGTGGTGTACTGGGATGTTTGGATGCTGTCATCTTACCACCCTCGCAAGTCGTTTAGGTTTGCTAACTGTGAAGTGGTTGGATGCTTTATGTCCCAGGAAGCCTTCATGTCTGTCACCTTCTGGATCAACCTTTTAGTTATGCGGTTATCAATAGTCTTGCCTGAGTCTATATGTTGCACATAATGTACACTGTCTTTAGCCATCACATGATTGCAAGCATACCTAATATTTTTCCCTCTCTCTTTTTGTTTTTGTTTGTTTCTTTCTTTCTTCACTCATTCTCTCTCTCTCTCTGTTTGTGTGTGTATATGTGTATGTGTGTGTGTGTATATATATATATTTTTACACTACTCACCAAAAGCTAAGGATATTTGGCTTCCGGGTGAAATTTCAGGATGCACCTAAAATGCATTATAACCTTTACAGGTGAACTTAATTTGACCTTCTCTACACTTTTGAATGCACATGTTCAACTGTTCAGTGTTTCAGTACTTTTTGCATAACTTGCTGTTCTCTAACAAGGTGTTTAACGGCAAAATTCACAACTGGTGTTTGATCCATGAATCGACCAATAAATTTTCTGGTTCAATTAGAACTGGTATTTAAACAGTCCTCTTCATCATGCTGTTCACATTTTGACATCATGAGACCAAGACCACACCTAACAATTGATCAACAGTACCTCGCCATTGTGAGGCTTCAAACAGGATGTTCTCAGAGGGAAGTGGCCACTGAGCTTAGAGTGTCACAGAGTGCCATCAGCAGGATGCGACAGAGAGACTGGAAGAGTCACAGAAAGGCATAGAAGTGGACGTCCTTTGACCACATCCAACGCTGATGACCGCTTCATTGTGAACAGTGCCCTGTGGAACCGGATGATGAATGCCACTCAACTCCAGGCACATTTAAGGGAGGTGAGAGGCACCCAAGTGTCACGTCAGACCATTCGAAACCTGCAAGGGTACCTGACCACACCACCAGGCACAGGCGTCATCGTCTTGCATGGGCCAGGAAGCATTTACGCTGGACGAGGGACCAGTGGGCCTCAGTGCTGTTCTCTGATGAAAGTTGATTCACATTGAGCAGAAACGATGGCCGCGAAATGATGTTGGAGACGTCAAGGAGAGCACTATGCATCAGCCACTGTTGTGGTGGTGTTACAGTCTGGGCAGGTGTGTCTACTCAATACAGAACTGCCCTACATCTTGTGAATGGTACAGTAACAAGCCAATACTACCTGAATAACATCATTAATCCAGTCACTGTGCCCCTGCATGAACAACACAGGCCTAATTTCATCTTCATGGACGACAATGGTCCAGCTCATCGAGGTTGCATCATTAGGGAACGGCTGCTGGAGGCTGGGGTACCTCAAATGGAGTGGCCTGCACTTTCTCCAGACCTGAATCCCATAGAAAGTCTGAGTCGCCGTGTAGAGGCTCGTAACCCTGCACCCCAGAACCTCAATGACCTTAGAGCCGCCCTTCAAGAAGAGTGGAATGCCATGCCTCAGCAGACAATAAGTCGAATTGTGAACAGCATGAGACGTTTTTGTCAAGCTGTAATTGATGGGCAAGGGTACATGACAAATTATTGAGACATTGACATTTTTTGTTGTGGTATACCCACCACTGTTGTTGGCTTTTGTTTCAATTGTTTGAGATGAGGAAATCACCATTTCATGCTTCTACTTAAAAGCCCTACTTTCATGATATAATATCACTGTAGGGTGAACTTTTTACATTTTCACTCAAAAGCCAAATATCTTTAACTTTTTGTGAGTTGTGAGGTGTGTGTGTGTGTGTGTGTGTGTGTGTGTGTATAATCTGAAGGCCACATGAAGTTTGGAGGTCTGTAGCGATTGACTCTGCAGAAAGTTGGCGACCTCTTTGCACTATGCGCCTCAGCATCCGCTGACCCCGCTCCGTCAGTTTACGTGGCCTACCACTTCGTGGCTGAGTTGCTGTCGTTCCCAAACCCTTCCACGTTCTTATAATACAGCTGACAGTTGACTGTGGAATATTTAGGAGTGAGGAAATTTCACGACTGGATTTGTTGCACAGGTGGCATCCTATCACAGTTCCACGCTGGAATTCACTGAGCTCCTGAGAGCGACCCGTTCTTTCACAAATGTTTGTAAAAACAGTCTGCATGCCTAGGTGCTTGATTTTATACACCTGTGGCCATGGAAGTGATTGGAACACCTGATTCTGATTATTTGGATGGGTGAGCGAATACTTTTGGCAATATAGTGTATATACATATGTATGTATGTATGTATGTGTGTGTGTATATACATACACATACATACATACACAGACATAGAGAGAGAGTGTGCGCTACACCCCAGCTCCCAGTGTTCTGAGTTTCCAGTATGACCACTTCTTCTTTCCAGACCTGCCTGATCCATCCAAATGCTCTACTCTTGGTTGGAGTCACACGGTGGGGCTCACTGCTGCTGGGAATAGATCTACATGAACTGCTGTGACCTAGGGGCCTGCCATGGATAGAACAACTCAGAGATTATTGCGCCATCTTCAAACTGTTGTTGCATCAGTCAGCTTTCAGCAGGAAGGAATTAGTGCTAAGTCTATAATGAACTCAGAAATGATGCTGACCTATTGGTTGCTAAGGTTGCACAAGTCCACTTGACCATAAACTGTTGAAGAAATGACATTATTTACATTTACATTAGTTACTGTTCAGTGTCACCCAAATGAGGATGGGTTCCCTTCTGAGCCTGGTGTTGGTATAACACCAAATGGAAACTAAATCTGAATGGGAATGTTTAACAAGCATCTGTGTGTATGACTGGAACATATAATTTATTAAGAATGTTTCAGGTAAATTCACTGTAAATTGGGATATGTCATATGTGCAAGCTAGTGGGTTTTTCCACATAGTTGAAGCTATTTCATCAGCTGCATTCAAGTCACTGCTAGACAAGTTTCATGATTCTGACTGCAATTTAGTTAATTTCGATACAATCAATCTTGATGAATAATAGCCAGGTATACGACTATATGATTTTAATTCATTTCTACTGTATGAGGTAATATAGAATGACTAACTGAACTCATGGGTTTGATGGGTATTATAATGCTTTTTAATTGCTGAGGTAAGCTAAGGTAATAATGCTTTTATTAATCATGATGCACAAATTGCTGATTGACCATGTCTAAAAACATTTTTTTTAAGGTGAAATACTTTTGATAATTGGGTGCCATAAACTAGAATGATATTTCATATTTGCAAGAGCATATATTGACTGGTGTGATGAGTCAGTATTTTTTGGGGATTAGTGTTTCTTGTACTAACAGTTTTGTTCTAATATCTCCCTCTTGCTGTGTGTCAGTGTGTCGAGTATTTCTTACCGTAGCTCTCTGAAACAAGTGTGCTGCAGTGCTGCACGTGGACTTATGCGTTCATCAGGATCATAAGCCAACATCTGATAGAGCAAAGAGAGGCTAGAAGCTGAGCAGTGAGGGAGCATCTTAGAAAGCCCACAGCCTTTCCGAGGCAAGAAATCGAAAGGCATCACTCGAGACCTTAAGTATAAAGACATGTACCAAAAAAATCTAAATCAATATGTAAGAAGGGAACTGTATTATGTTAAACTGTTTGCTACATACTACTACTATATACTAATACATAAACTATGTAAAAATTGCATGTTTGTAAAGATCATATAATACAAAATTATACATGGTATTACCACAGAAACCTCAAACTGTATGCCAGTCTGTGGCAGTAGGTGTTCTTCTGTGCTCACACCACTAACATTCGACCCTAAATAACTGGCTGTAACAGCCGTAATTCTAAACTGTACAAATATAATTTTTATTAAGAAACTTAGAACATTTAGTTCATATTTTTGTTTCTCACTCATGCATACATGAAATATACACTCTACTACATATCTAGATGTTACTTGACTTTAGTCTGTTTATTGAACTGTTTGATTGATCAATCAGTTCTTGGAAGGATAGAAAAATCATGCTGAACTAGAGAGATTGTCAAAATACCAGTGCAAACTCACTGTTTGAACTTTTGGAGAACCGTACTGTCTGGTGTGCCTAAAACATCATGAATTTTGGACACCTGATCCACCTCATTAGTGCCTGGAAACAGAGGATTCAAGCTAAAAGACAATGAGAGAAATTAATATATTACAAACCAAAAACGAATGGCAATGACTTTACAATACTGGATGTATTGAATGTATAAATAACACAGCAAAGCAACCTGATAATTTCAAAGAATACACAGCCTGCACTCCACATGTCCATTTTGAGTGAGTAGTAGCCATCAGTAAGCAGACACTCTGGAGCTCTGTACCACCGTGTAGAGATGTATTCTGTGTGAGGAGGCTTGCAATACACACTCCTAGAGGAGCCAAAGTCTGCCAGTTTCAGGACATCATGCTGTCAAAAAAATTATTTATGAGTATATTTGTTTTAGTATTCAAAGAGTTGGTTTAATTCATAATCTAAACAATGTTGACTACATTTTTGGATTCTCCTTACTTTAATTAAAATATTCTCTGGTTTCACATCTCTGTGGAAAATTCCATTGCTTAAAAAAAAAGGAAAATATAAAAGGTCAATCCTTTACAGAATTCTGTATTTAAAGGTTTAATTTAAAATATATTAATCTGAGTCGGTGAAGAAGAAACCAAGATCAAATTCAAGAAGAAAGAAACAAATTTCAAGCAAATTAAACATTACTTGATGTGTATATGAAAGGCAGTGATAAAACATACCTGTGCATATGATCCAGAGCTTTACAAAGCTGATACATGTAGTTTTTGGCTTTGCTTTCAGGTAAAGGATACTGTCTCCCTACAGTTGTATAGTTAAATCACAATCACTATGTGCAGGAACTAAAAAAAACATACAAAAAAGACTCCAGACTCCATTCAGACACAATATAACCAAAAGCATGTGGATGCCTGATCATGACCCTCATATGTGGGCCTTCCAAAAAACTGCCACAAAGTTGGAGGTATACAATTATCTTATACAATAACATTATGATTTCCATTCAATGGACCTAATGGGCCTAGCCCAAACATGTTCCAGCATGACAATGCCTCTAAGCACAAAGCGAGCTTTGTGAAGACATACTTTTCCAAGGTTGGCATGGAAGAATTTGAGTGGCCTGCACAGAACACTGACTTTAATCCCACCTGTGATATGGAGTCAAACACAAACTGTGCACCAAGGCTTCTTGCCTGACATCATCACCCAACCTCACTAATGGTCTTGTTGCTGAACCACCAGAGCGACACTCAAAAATCCAATGGAAAGCCTTCCCAGAAAATTGGAAGCTATTCTAGCAGCACAGGTGGGGCCAGATCCATATTATTACAATGCTTTTGGAATTGGATGTTCAACAAACACATATGGGTGTCATATCATATGAGCAGGTGTCCATATACCTTTGACCATATTGTGTAGCTAATAATTTTACTTTGGAGTTACACTATTAAATTACACATAGCCACTTCTGATCAAGTACATACTTGATCATTCTTATTAAAATATTTTGTGAATATTATGTGTAATACCTCTAATCAACTCATATATATTCATCTCCATAAGTTCACATATCAAAGACAAGGTCCTTGTGTCTTCGTCACTGAAAAGAACATAATTGGGCTGAGATCAATCCTTTTTAATTGGCTACATGAAAATAATTCAGAGATGACTTGTGGTATCAATTCATTTTCTTTTGAATTTCCTTTGTTTACTTACAATATTACTTCATGAAGCTGGAGTATATTAGGATGTAAACTCAGTCTCTTCATTGCTTGGACCTCACGGAGGTTGTGTGCCTGTTGCAGGCTGGGTACAGAGGTTAGTTGCGCCAAATGCTTAATTACAAATATCAAGACAATATTTAAAAATCAAGTATTCCAAATATTCAGCTAGTAGAAACTACTAATTTCATTGCTCACATGAAAAGAAAGAAGAGCATTTGTAGGAGAATGGGTCAGACAGACTGAAATGTCTCCTAATAATGAGAACCCTAAATGAGGAAAGCCCTGAGTGATTCAGGGATCGCAAAACTAGATGAGGGCCTCTTGGAGTGAGGTGGGTTGCATAAGACTTTATTGCTGCATTCAGCTGAACTTGGAAGTAGGAAGTTGGAGGTCAGAATCATGTAATTTTCAATCTCTGTGAATTCAAGATACAAAATTGGGTGAAAACATAGATTCTTCTATGTTCTTCATTTGTTACCAACAAGCTAACCAGCTAACTGTGGTGAGCGATGTATATTTTCCTTCTCATAGCGGTGAACTGTATAGTTAATGATATAGACTTAACAAACTGTCTGAATAGATTATATATAAAAAAGCTAATAATTATATATATAAAGCAAGTTCTAATCTGTTTACTGCTAATGCTGTGAACAGCCATGTTGACGTGATGTTTTTGGCCTGTTGGTTCTGATTTTGCTAATCCATTTATAAATTTTATGTAGGAATGTGTGTGATGTTGACTGAAATGGCACAAAGTTTAATATTAATTTGTAAAAGAAAAATTCCATACAGCAACTGCAGCTTTATGCCTCCATAAGGGTAGAGACAGGTTACAGATTAAAGAAAAAATGGTGGCTGTTAATCCAAACAAGGTTATTTTTGATCAGCTTTATCTTATACTTAAAAAAATACCTATTACGACGGGTGTGCTCTCTTCTAAATAGCTCACTGAATAGTTCGATGTGTAGGAAAATAGTTTCAAACATATGGTCTATGGTCTTCACAGTCGCCTAAAGTGAACACTTGCTCTGCACTATGATCATGAAAACATCACTTGAAAGGAACTTTTGGAAGGATGTTATCCTAATACTGTTCCAGTGACTTAGTGAATACGCTGATCTGGTAGCTTGGTTGGGGCCCAGCAAGGCGGGTTATGTTGATTTTTACTTTCATTTGTCACCCGTGTACATAAAGGGTTAAACATAAGCGCGTGCCGCAGTGACCTCACTCTGCCTAGGTCATCACCAGGGCGACCCTCAAGCTGGAAGGGTCTTAGAAAGTGCGTGTCTGGCTTTGTTTTTACACCCAGCTGTTAAACCTTTAAAAAAATAAGGAACTAAAAGCTACGCGTACCTGTTAATGCTCTGCTTCATTGTTTTACAGGCATAATGTTTCCCGTCCTTGAGGTTTTGCACCCTCGTCACTTCGGAAAACGTGCCTTCTCCGATTTTCTTTATTATTTTGTAATCTACGGTGCACAGAAATAAAATTGCGTTATTAATTTCATACATGTCACATCGTGGTCAATTTTTATGTGTATATTGTTTTAAGACTATGATGTCTTTGTCTATAATAACTAGCCGGCTACGTTATATAGCATCTATAGCGAGAGAATAATTTATAACGGGCTACAGACCTAGCCAGACTGCTAACTAAATGACTAAACGCTTTATTATTGATTAAACGTTTTCACGGCTTTCTAACTTACTGTCCATTCTTTAGTACGAGCCCGGGCAGTACTGGCAGAGCAAGAAAGGTTTTGTGATTGTACTCATCGTCCTTACTACATTCTACCCGCGACGTTCTCTCGCATTGCTTTTTAATCCGAGTCCTTGGCAGCCGCATATTTTGCATCGCTTCCTGACCGTCGCCATATTAGTTCGCTGGCTACAGTAACCTTGGTAACTCGGCGCGCCTGAACTCTAACCCGTGCCCCTACCCAAATGAGAAACTTAATATACAACACATCACACAACCCCATAAGCGTAATTGTGTAATTGTGCAATGCTTTACATAAGCGTATTTTCACGTAATGCTGTATATATATATATATATATATATATATATATATATATATATATATATATATATATATATATATACACAGCATTACGTGAAAATACGCTTATGTAAAGCATTGCACAATTACACAATTACGCTTATGGGGTTGTGTATATATATATATTATTCGAAACATGATTTGTGACATTTGGACTAAATGTCAGGGCGGTGTTATAGGGAGACGGGCGTTTGATGTTAGGAAGTAAACTTACCTTGTTTGGCCAGAGAATTTGTAAGCGCAAGATCAGCTTCCGAGCGCTGCTTCTTCATGTTGTTCTCCATCTGATGCATTGCAAACGTGATTAGACGTTTTATTTGTCACTGACACTAACCAACCAATTTTCATTCCAATAGTATAATCGTGAAAGATGTCCAAGGCGATTAGAAATATCACTTATAAAGTCCAAGTCACAGCTGAAAATGGTGATGATAATGACGCTTTAATGGCATTATTCCGACAACATATCTAATATTTTAGTTTTTGCTATACAATAATTTTACTTATTTCGTGTTTTTTCACTATTTTCCGATCTACAGTTAAGAGTCTCATGAAGTATCTTGAATTTAAGCAAAAAAACAAAACAAAACAAAAACGGCCGAAAATAAGCTATGGCCCCAGTGCAGCGTACAGTAATTGTTGGATTTTAACAGGGCTCTCTCAGGATTTATGAATGACCACCTTCTCTAGATATCTTCCACAGGCTTCGGGGTTTTTTTTATCATCAAATTCTCGGGGAAAACAAGCAGGCTTCCGTAGAAAATAGCGCACGCGCAGTGCTCATTTATGCGGAAGTGTGGATCTTCAGTATAGTGAAAGTTATCATTTGTGTACCTCGATGACACGATGAAAGGCAGATTCAACACAGTGGACATTAGGGCAGTGATTTCCGAGCTCAATGCCAAGTAAGGAATTAAATACACCCAATACGCACCAAGTAAAAGTAGCTACCGGATCGATAATCAAATGATCCCTCTGAAACTCTGCATTGTAGGAACATGTTGACGTTGTTTTTTGTTGTTAAAAGGTTTATCTATATGGATCTCGTTTCATCGTATGTAAATAAGCCATGAATTGTTCTCTTTTGGTTAGATGTTTAAAAGAATTCTAGCACAGAGTATGCATATATGCGTCACACTTGAATACCAAATGTGTACAGAGTGAACATGTAGCGCTCAAATGCTGTCTCTCATAGCGGTTTCTACACATTCTGTAAGGTGATACTGGTCTAACTGGTCGTGGCCTCTATATCATTTTTTTTTTAAATATATTTTTCATGTTATGCAGGTATGTGGGGATGCGAGTGTACAATGTCTACGACATTGACAGCAAGACCTATCTCATTCGCCTACAGAAGTAAGGGAACACAATTTTAAAAAATGAAAATGGTTCAACATGAAATAACCTAAGCCCAAAGATGAATCAGATGCACAAGTTGTACTGTATATGTCCAGCTAGGCCATAGACAGCATCTACAGGAAAATGAAGGCTAATCTATGAAACTTGAGATAAGCTGTTGTTTCCCCCCCAGGCCAGACAGCAAAGCCGTCTTGTTGATTGAGTCTGGTATAAGGATTCACTCCACAGACTTCGAGTGGCCCAAAAATGTGATGCCCTCTGGCTTTGCTATGAAAGTATGTTGTACCCCGGTCTGTATGTTCTCTTTGATTAATTCGTAGTAGTAATTTAATGTGCAGTGTTCGCTGACAGTTTTCTTTACTATGTTGCTTAAGTGCAGAAAACACCTTAAGTCCAGGAGATTGGTACATATAACACAACTCGGTGTGGACAGGATTGTGGACCTTCAGTTTGGCTCTGAAGAGGCGGCATACCACCTTATAGTTGAGTTGTATGATAGGGTAAGGGAAATTTATTATGATTTCTAGATGGCACAGTATTGTTGTTTTTTCTTTTATCGATATCAAAAACTGAAACTTTGAGTATCAGCTGATATTGGTACCCCTCCAATATTTTATTATTTTAAAAAATATAACTGAAACGCTACAAAATTTTAACTTGTACAACTCTAATTTAAAATACCATGGTTCTTTTAATCTTTATTGAACTGTGAAGTTTACTTTGGTATAAACAGATCTTTTGACCTCGTAATGAAAAAAGTGCTTTTTCTTACCCCCCAAACTCAGCACATGAAACAAATAAAAGATAGTTTACATCAGTAACAAGAATAAGTTTTAAGAATAAGATTAAGAATAAGTTGTAAAAAAGTTGAATACAGAGTAAATAGTATGGCCGAGTCCCTCTCTTCAAAGTATCATATCATATTTGAATATCATATTGGAAAGACACATTGTATGCAGTGATAGTGTTATTCAACATTGTAGGTAAGTAGTGGAGTCAGTAATTTAAAAGACACCCATATTAATTTAGCCAGGATTGCTTCTTAAGCCTTTTCTTTGCCAGTTGTATTTTTCTTCTATTTTTTCTTCTATTCACTGGAGATAATAATAGAATTTCTTTAATGTCTAACAAGGTGGAAAACATATAGAGAGATCTTGGTCTGCTCCTGGTTTGTGCATGTAGACTTTCTTCTTTACAGTTACAGCCCCAAAGCATCAACCACACCGTAATATTTAATAAATGGGGTATTAGGGACTTTTCCATGAATGCAGTCCCCCTTTGGCACCAAACATGATGGTGATGTGCACAACCATCAAAAATGTTTAATTTTGATTTCTTCTGACAATACATTTTGCCATTTGCTGTTCTAATGTTGAGTATTGAAGTTTAGGTAATGTGTTCTGTGAGATCATCATGAGACTCCATTGCAAGCCCCAGAAAAAAAGGGACTTAGATCACAAGCCCCTGTATAAATAGAAAAGAGCAGTGTAACAGAACAGTCTGGGGTCTCTGGGGAACCCCAGTTTTAAGTTGCTGAGATTCAGACACCCCTCCCCTTCATGACACCTTGAAGTATTTGCTTTAGAAATAGATAGATAGATTCAAAGCTGATCCATGCCTAGACCAGAGAGAGTTGACAGGAGTATATGGTGATTGACACTTTCAAAGCTAGTAGAGAGGTGTCATGTATAATCACATGTTTGTAGAAAACTGTTCTGTCAAGGTTATTTATTTAATTTGTGTGTTTGCATTTTCAGGGGAACATAATTCTGACAGATCATGAGTATACCATCCTGAATCTGCTGCGTTTTCGAACAGCTGAGGCAGAGGATGTCAAAATTGCAGTGAGAGAAAGATACCCCATAGAGAATGCCAGGCCTTCTGAACCCCTTATCAGCCTGGAGAGGTAAGATAGATTATTCTGTCTTAATCAAACAAAGCTGGAAAGGTCTGTGCTTGAGTGCTTCACAGTAAGTTCAGTTATTGCTTAGTTGCCAAGTTATTTTCATGCTTTTTTTTAATCAATTCCATTAGCTTGACATAATTGTAAGACATAAGACTGGCGTCGACAAGCCAACCTCGAAGTTTTTTTGACAACCTTTATCTATATCTAGTTTTTATTATAAAATGCAATGTACCATTGACTCAGGCCATGTATGAATTGTAGGAACCCCAAATAATAAGCAGGTTCACATTGTAAAATCACTGATGATATTTCCCTGGAACATTTTAAACATGTACAAATATGACACACATATGTTGCTTTTGCCTAAAATCTTAATGCAGAATTTTTGGAATTATGACATAAATAAGACATTGCAGTTACATACAATTGAGGTCAAAAGTTTACATAAACCTAGGCTAAAGAGTCTCTGTTTTTCACAGCTCTACACATTCCATGTTATCATTTCATTAGGCAAGTCAGTTAGGTCAACTAATTTGTTCACCTTCAGAGACAGATTTATGTAAATCAGCTTTAATTCACTATATCAAAATTCCAGGGGGTCAAATGTTTCCATACACCAGGATGACTTTTTCTATAAAAATCTGAAATATACCAGAACTTGATATAATGACTTTTAGTAGCTACTCTCTGGATCATCACCTCAGTTAAAAGCCACTCCTGGTATAAGAACACAAGTTTTATCACTCACTCGACTGATCTGTGTCTGCCCCGTTCATCAGTGGGGAAATAATCACTGATTAACTGTTTTTTTCTTTATACTGTCATACAAGGTGTGTAAGCTCTTTTCTCTGTTTTGACGATGATGTGACTGAGCCGGAGCATCACAGACAGTGCTATCTGGTTTCAAACTGAATTGATTAGACTTGTGTCAGGTTTGGTGTGGCATGTAACTATTCAAAAACCTGATGAAAGTATTGTGTTTATTAAAAAGCACAGCTTGACACAGGTTAGAAATCAACCCAAATAAAAAAAAAAATCCCCATCTTTTTGCTAAATTCCTAAGTTTTCTTAACATCGTTATATCAACGTATG
This sequence comes from Hemibagrus wyckioides, assembly GCF_019097595.1. NCBI lineage: Eukaryota > Metazoa > Chordata > Actinopteri > Siluriformes > Bagridae > Hemibagrus > Hemibagrus wyckioides. Next base: position 8,670,798 of record NC_080718.1, on the reverse strand, counting down.
TAATTGGTAGAAAACCTCAATTATGGTATTTTTTGCCATTTATGGCTACTTTCCAGAACTTGCCAAAACAACATTTGCCAAAACAACATTCTGGAAGACCATACATTCATAGGTTCAGTATAATGTTACTGTTTTGTATTTGTTTTTGTTTGCAGGCTTAAAGATATTTTATCCAAAGCTCAGACTGGGGAGCAAATAAAAAGGATTCTAAATCCCCACCTTTGTAAGTGGTACTGTTGTGCAGAATATTATCCATAAAGTTTCCTTGAACAAGGGGCTTTTCCTTAGTAGAATTTCTTTTACTTTATTCCCACAGCATATGGAGGCACTCTAATCGAACACTGCCTGATAGAGATTGGTTTTCCTGGTCTTTTAAAAATGGACTGTCGATTTAACATGACAGAAGGTTTGTTTTCCTGTTATTGTGATAATTCAAGATATACAGAAATGAAGGCAGTTACTGTAGAACCTGTATATACAATATATGTATTGCTTCATTGACATTTAATGAGTTAAAACAGTGTTAAAATGTGTTATGCTACAGATGGGCCAAAACTTCTGGAGGCATTGAAATTGGCAGAGAGCTGTATGGAGAAAGCAGCAAACTTCAACGGAAAGGTTGTAATTAATAATGAATCTGAATGTTATACTGCTAATTTGTGTATTATTACATGTATTATTAGCAAGTGTGTTTTTGGGATTTTCCTCTGTTAAAGGGTTACATCATTCAGAAAACTGAAAAAAAGCCAAGCATGACACCAGACAAACCACATGAACAGTTTCTCACGTAAGACATAACATTATTATACTTTAGTTCTAAGTACAGTCTTTCTGTGATTTCTTGACTGTGTATGATTATCGATGTTTATATTTAATGTCTTTGGTTTGATAGGTATGAAGAATTTCACCCATTTTTATTTTCCCAACACTCAAAGAGCCCATATCTTGAGTTTGAGTCTTTTGATAAGGTTTGTGGTTCTTTTTTTTTTTTTTAAACTGATTTTAATTATGCTACCATGAGCTTTTCAGTCATCACTTTCTACTCTTAGGCTGTTGATGAGTTTTTCTCCAAGATGGAGAGTCAGAAGATTGACTTGAAAGCACTTCAGCAGGAGAAACAAGCTCTGAAAAAGCTTGAGAATGTGAGAAAGGATCATGAACAACGGTTGGAGGCTCTACACCAGGCTCAGGTGGGGTAACAAGAAGTTAAATATAGGTATATAAAACTGTAGAAAAAACAAGCAAACAAATAAACGGATGAATTACTAATATTGCACTAAATATTGTTACTAGAAATAAAAAAGTATGATCTAAAATAAACTAATGAAATTTAACAAATGGCACTATGATTTTCATAGTTAGGAGTTAGATGATCTGCTATTCATATGAAGGAAATGCAAAGCTTGTTCTATTTCATGGTTGCACCTACAGGTGTGTATTAGTAGTTATGTTTTGACTGCTCACTTTTAGTTATGTTATGCTGAAAGACTTTTTTTCATTGTATTACAGTTTATATTACTTAAAATTTATATTGATTTGACATGTAAATACCTTAAATAGGTGAAATTGAATATCTGTAAATATTAATTGTACAAAGATTTTGCAAAGATTGCCAAAACAATGAACCAATCACATTCAATTTCATGTTCAAAAGTAATTACCATACAGCTGTCATAAATCCAATTATTTTCACTTATTCAACTAATTTAAAGTAACTAAAAAAACCCAAATCTGAGCATGCATGTTATCTCACTTGTAACGATCAGGAGAGGGGTATAAAATGATTCCAAAACATTAGAAGTACCATAAACCATCATAAAGACCATCATCAACAAATAGAGAAAATGGAGCACCACAGTGACAGTACCAAGAACAGGACAACGCTCCAAAATTTATAAAAGAACAAGACAAAACTTGCCAGGGAGGCTGCCACGAGATTATGGCAGCAATAAAGGAGCTGCAGGAAAATATTTACTGATTACTCTCTGCATGTAAAAACAGTCTATCATATTCTCCACATGTCTAGGCTGTGGGGTAGTGTGGAGACCAAAGTCCTTTCTCACAAAACACAAGCTCAATTAAATCATCCCAAACCATGTCGCAAAATGTGTTAAGGCCTGGGACCAACTCCAAAAGGTATAACCACCAAAAGAACACCATACCCACAGTGGTGGTGCTGGTGGCAGCTATAGGGCTGCATTTATCTAGATAGAGGAAATTCTGAACAGCTACAAATACCAGTCAATTTTAGCAGACAAACTTCAACCTGCATGTTCATGATGACAGTGGCCCAAAACATGCATACATTTAACAAAAGAAGATTAGTGATTTTTAATACGCTAGCCCGAGCCCAGAAAAGAATTCAACTAAGAATCTGTGGAGTGACATGAAGCAGGTTGTCAACAGGAAATGCCCTAAACATATTGATGGATCTGGAATATATTTTCATAGATTGGGACAAAATATTGCCATGTCAACATACCATGCTGATAGACTCTTACCTGAAACCACTAGGTGGTGTATAAATGAAAATAGGTCCCTGAAGCCTAAAGTTTCACAATTTATTTTGTTTATAATTTGCAATTACCCATTAAAGGTAGGAAAAGTTCTGACATGAGGACAACTTGGTTAATTTTTTACACCTGCCATCTTAACAGGAGTGTGTAGATGTTTTCTATCCATTGTACCTAAAATCATGCAATGCTGAAAAAGATTATGCTGTTGCTGCAGGAAAATACAAAAAAATGCTAGATATGTACAAAGTTGCAAACACTCCATTTTGTGCCTTGCGATTTTTGTGTACCATTACTACCTTTCAGTTCATTTAACAATACAGAGCTTTATAAAATCCATTTGTAATATCAATATTTTGCAGGAGGTGGATCGTTTGAAGGGCGAATTGTTGGAAATGAATCTTCCCATTGTAGACCGAGCTATTCAGGTGGTGCGCAGTGCTCTGGCTAATCAGGTGGACTGGGCTGAGATCAGCCTAATTGTTAAAGAAGCTCAAGCAGCCGGAGATCCTGTGGCATGTGCAATAAAAGATCTGAAATTGCAAACGAACCACATCACTATGCTACTGAGGTATGTTCTTATGTTCTTTATTCTTAATTCTGCTATCTGTGAAGCCTCTTTGCCCTGGCATATTATGTTATAGATGATTAAAACCTTTCTAAGCCTCTTCTTTTTTTCTTTTAAAACTTAATCTTTTGATTGTGTAGTAACTCATTTCTACACTCTATACTCATAATTTTATTTTTTAACTATATAAACAAGATTGAGAAAAACATTTACATATTACATATTTAGGGATCCTTCTTATATAGTGTGTATAGCTATCTTTAGTCAAAATGATTAAAACTTGATAATAAATTTATAATATAAATATTCAGTATTGACTCAAACAAAAAACCCATACACAAAAACATTTCATTTTCATTTCAATACTGTCATTATTTGGTCTGATAATGAAAATAAAACTTTCATCACGCAGGAACCCATACATTGGTTTAGAGGAAGGTGAGGAAGAGAAAGTAGTTTCAGAAGATACTAATGAAGGGTCTGAGCAGGCAATGGAGAAGAAAAATAAGAATAAAGACAAAGGACAGAAGGGCAAGGTACAGAAGAATAAACCCATACTGGTGGATGTGGACCTTGGTTTGTCTGCTTATGCCAATTCAAAAAAGTAAGTACTCCGGTTTGTAAATATGATAACATATAATTGCTTCTGTAGGAAATAATCCAGGAACATTATATAGTTTGATGTTTTCAGAAGTTCTTTGTTAAATTCCATTTTTGTAATTGCTCAGTATATTTCCATAAGTGTATTGTGAACTATGATTGCACTAAGTGACACTTTGTTAGTTCCTTACACGGTGGATCACATGGGGCATGCATAAGGGGTACAACACACACTTGTGTTACAATTTAAAGTCATTATAATATTATTAAGAGTTGTTTTGTTAAAACTTGACAGTTTTTAGACATTAATCCATATATTAAAATCCATATATTAAAAGCTCAAGATTAGTCAAGATTTACATTAGTAATTTTTATTCATAAATTGTCATGAGCCATGAATACCAAGTTTCTTTTGTAAATGCTCCTAAAATTATGGATAAATGTGGGCCATTTTGTGTACAATAAGATGTGTGCCTGCTGTCAATAATCTCTCAGATATTATGACCACAAGCGGAATGCTGCCAAAAAGGAGCAGAAAACAGTTGAGGCTGCAGAGAAGGTAAAAAGAGAGGAACACAATACTTCCAAATTAAATTAAATGTGTTATATATAGTGTGTGTCTTTATTTATTTATTTATTGCAAGGCTTATAAGTCTGCTGAGAAAAAGACCAAGCAAACCCTTAAAGAAGTCCAGACAGTGACAACAATTCAAAAAGCCAGAAAAGTCTTCTGGTGAGACAATTTTTTTAAAGAAATTTAAGGATTATAGATACATATCTCATATCCCAAAAATTCTGAGCAATTCTGTTTATTTTCCAGGTTTGAAAAGTTCCTGTGGTTCATTAGTTCAGAGAACTACCTCATTATTGCTGGACGGGACCAGCAGCAGAATGAGATGATAGTTAAACGTTACTTGCGACCAGGTACAAGTTTAGTTTAGATTACATTTTGTTTTGAATGTTAGATGTTATTCCTCTCAAGTTTCAGTGAAAAATGTTTTTTTCTCAGGGGACATCTACATCCATGCTGATCTTCATGGAGCTACAAGCTGTGTCATCAAGAATCCATCTGGTACAAGGATTTTTGTTAACTTTCTAACATTTAAAATCTTTATTTATGAGGAGCATTTTTAGTGGGAATTACTGTCAGCTTTAGTGTAGACACTAAAATGATTGGCATATACCATCACTATAAACTATAAAGATATAAGAAAGAAAACATGACAGGATATGCTGTTATAGGAAAATAGCAACAGGGTGGTGTAATGTGGCCCAACACAAAGCAAAGTAACTTGACGTTTTATTCCTCTTACACAAAACAAATCTGCTAACAATTACAGTTATTTTATTTATATTAACTCACATGTATGCTTCAATTACTTACATTTAAACTTTTTAACCATTTATATTTATACTATATGGCCAAAGATATATGGGCACCTGACCATCACATCCATATGTGGACATCCTTACCCACCTTTTCCCACAGATTTAAAAGCAAAATTGTCTAGAATGCTATTGTATGCTATAATTTTTTAGATTCCCTTTATCTCAATTAGCGGTCATGGCCAAAACCTTCTCCAGCATATCACTCTGCATAAAACAATGGCCATAAATGCATAATGATTTTCCAAGGATGGTGGGTTAGAACTTGAGTGGCCTGGACACAGCCCTGAATAGCCCTATGGGATGAATTGGAATGCCTACTGTGAACCAGACCTCCCAGACCTCACTGATTCTCATGACAGAATATGAAATATCCACAGCCATGTTCCAAAGTCTAGTGGAAAGCCTTCCTAAAAGATTGGAACCTATTATAACAGTAAATGGGGCACCAGCTTCAGAATGGGATGTTTCAGAATGGAACAACAAGCTCATTTGGGTATGATGGTCAGGTGTCCACATGCTTTTGGCAAGGAATAAACAGTTTATCATGTTACTGAGAAATCAGGAAGTTCAAAGTCATCTGTCCTGAAGACTCTAATGGCAGAAAATTTACTGACCTCTTCAAAGCCCTGAGACTTTTGTCTCCTTCCATAAGTGTTACCTAAACATATTCTTACAGAAGGTTTCACAATATCACTGATTATATTTGTTCTTCCTGATTTCATTTTTTTGTACATTCATATAGGTTTTTCCAAGTAACAAAATACAGTGATAAAATGATTTCATTAATTGAAGGGAAAATGTTGTCCACTGACCTAATTTAATTGAGATTTGGAGTAAATTGGACAAGTCACACCCAGGCTTGATTACTGCCAACTGTACTGAATCTAATCATATAAACAGAACCTTTTTAGCCATGTAAAGCAGGCCGAAAGGAGAGAAAGTTAGTCATTATAGTTAATAAAATATGAGAAAGGTATTAATTAAAATATAAACCTAGGAAAAGGTTACAAAGATATTTCTAAGGCTCTGGTACTCCAGCGAACCACAGTGAGTGTCATTATCATCAAATCGAAAACATGGAACAGTCATGAATCTTCCCTGAAGTGACCGACCTACCAAAATTCCTCCAAGAGTAAATCTTCTATCTAAAAAGTCATCAAAGAACCCAGACAAACATTTAAGGATCTGTAGGCCTTGCTCCTTTCAGAAACAAGTGGGGTTATAATTCCATATTCACAGCTGCATAGTGAAAACCACCTGAACACCAGCTTTTACTATGTGAGAGTAGCTTTTGCTACAGTTAATAATGGATATTCTGTATGTATTAACTTACATTTCATTTACATTTGTGGCATTTTGTACGTCACCCTGGATAAGGGTGTCTGCCAAAGTGCTTTGAAGTCTTTATCATGAATGAATGCATTAACACTGGTTAAATATGTCACAGACATAGGATACCATCAGCCTGAAAATTAAGTTGGAAGGATTTTTTTTTAAATACATGCAATACATACATAATCTCATCAATACCGTCTCCAAATGACAAGAGACTGAACAAACACCTGAGCAGCCTGTGTGGATAAAAATTGCCGAATCCTTCTGATGTTGTACAGAAGAAACTGACATGAGCATGTAATATTAGCAACATGGGAGGAAAAGGACAGTTGATTGTCCATGGTTACCCCAAGGTTGCGGGCATTGGCCAAAGGGTAGATCAGAGAGTTGTGCAGGGATATCACAAGATCTTGGCCTGGGAATGACCAGGAATAACCAACAGTTCACTTTTGCAGGATTGAGTTTCAGATGATGAGCTGTCAGGGAGGATGGAGAAGATGAAGCCAGGGGGGTTGAGTAGGGAAGAGATGTTATGGAGCTTATGAGGGTCTTGTGCAGAAGCTTCAAGCTTTTCCTTGTAGATGGCAGACTTGTTTATTAGAATTCACCTGGTTCATATATTTTTAAAGTTAATATTTCAAAGTTCATTGTTTCTGAATGCTAATAAGATGTACCTTGCATATTAAGGTGAGCTTGTTCCCCCACGCACACTAACTGAGGCTGGAACAATGGCTGTGTGCTACAGCGCTGCTTGGGATGCCAAAGTCATCACAAGTGCTTGGTGGGTCCATCATAACCAGGTGAGCCAGGACAGGCTTTTAATTCTAATCCAGAATTGTATACAAAATTGTCATTGAAATATGATATGACTATACTTCAAGTTCATGCTTGCTGCAGGTGTCCAAAACTGCTCCAACAGGAGAGTACTTAACAACAGGAAGCTTCATGATTAGAGGTAAAAGTTAGGCTTTCTCCAGACCTGGTATTAACATCAAACTTGAGTGATTTTATCATAAGTGGGTAGCCATATTGTCAGTATCACACTTGGATGCATAACAAGCATATGATATGTGGCCATATGCCACCTCCGAAAAAGATTTTCATCTTCTCTAAGATGACTCCTTTCACACACAGTACTGTGCACTCATAGTTGGATCACATGAGTCGTTAATTACGTTAATGAGTTACGTTAATTCCATATATGAATATGGTATGTTAAATGTATGGTATATGGATATGCTTGTTCCAACAAGAAGGCACATCTGATAAATGTCTTATCTTTATTTATCTGTTTTTAAATACATTTATAATGTATTTTTTCATCAGTTTTCATCAGTTGTTGTAATTTAGGTATTTCAGGGTTGTCTACCACCAGTGTTTGCCCAAAGAGTTAATTAGATACTGTACTTTTTTACCCATTTACTCTTAGGGAAGAAGAATTACTTACCTCCCTCTTATCTTATAATGGGGTTTGGTTTTCTCTTCAAAGTAAGTATGTTTTCAATGCTGACACTGCCATGCTATAATGTAAAACTTATTACATATAATTGTTATACAAGCTACAATGCTGTTGTACTGAATATCAGTTCAGCTGTGTTTCTGGCCTAGGCAAGAGGTCAAAGATAATCATTTTAAGATCAAGCATGATGATGAATGATTTTGAATGTGATATAGCTTTTTTATACAATAGTTCTAAGTCTGGAGTTGATTCCATGCATTTACTTTGCATTTGGTAGCATTTATAGGAACTCTCAATATGTGGTCCAAAGAGGTGTCAATGCAACTTTCATTAGACTGAAAAAAGACCTATTAGAGAGGTAGCAGAAACTTTTTTAGTGGCTCAATCAGAAATATGGTATATTCTTAAAAAGATGGAATGCAGTGGAGAGCTCACCAAAAGGCCAGAAAGACCACAGAGACAACTAAAGTAGATGACTGCAGAATTCTTTCCTCTCTGAAGAAAAACCCCTTTAGAGCATCTAGCCAAGTCAAGAACACTCTCAAGAAGTAGGCCTATTGTAAGTTTACAATCAAGACATACCTTCATATAGTGTTCACTTCAAAATGCAAACCATAAGTAATGTTCAAGAACAGAAGTGCCAGATTAGACTTTGATAGAAAACAACTAAGAAAACTTTGGACAGAGAAAATGTGACATGTTGTTTAACACATCTAATGTAAATATCAGGATTTTAAAGCTGAAATTCTGATCTATCTCATTCGTCTTTTGATCTTAAACCCAAATGTCTTCAGTGTATAGCAAAAAGAACAGGCCATTGAAGGGATCTAAGGGGACCAGCAAAAAAGACCAAATTATTTGGAGGAATTGGGGACTGTAAATGTGCACTATTTTAACCAATTGTTTCAGAATCATCTATTCTGCCTGTAGGTGGATGAGCAGAGTGTGTTTAGACACCGGGGAGAGAGGAAGGTTAAAACTCTGGAAGAGGACATGGAAGACATCAGCTCTAGAACTGCAGAGCTTTTAGAAGAGGGAGAGGAGCTGCTGGGTATTTGTATATAATATGGGTATAAAAAGATGGTTAAAATGGCAGTTACTCGTGTCTTTCTCACCTTTAATGTGAAATTTCAAATTATAGAAAGGAAGTGCAAAACAAACAGACTTTATTAGGGAAAACAGGAAAAAAATTTTTTAAAATGACCTAGTTGCATAAGTGTCATCACACCCCTAAACTAACACTTTGTTGAAGCACCTTTTGATTTTATTACATGTGCCTAAGGGTCTATCTGCGTGGCACCTGTTGACTTGGTAATATTTTCCCAGTCTTTTTTGCAAAAACATTCTAGATCCATCCCACAGATTTTTCGATGGATTCAAGTCATTTAAAAGGTTTCTGTCTTCTCACACTGCTCCATTTCTTAACTTTTACATTTTTCCCTGAAATGTATCTGTTTTTTCACTTAATTAAATAGTTTCATTTTTCAATTAATTGTAATTTTTTATATGTTTGTAATTTCACATTGAGGGTGGAAAAAGTTCTGGCATGATTTATCTTGGCTTAAAATTTTTACATCACAAATATCTGCCATTTTATCAGGAGTGTGTAGACTTCATTCATTGTACAAGCATACACAAACACAAGCAGGTATACTCACACCACTTAATTTATCTGAGAAAAAAGCTATTTTCCAAACTAACAAAAACATATTCCATGTAATTTGTATACCATCTTTGAGATCTTCACTCATGTCCCAGAGCTAGTAGGCAATTTAACACTTCTTAATAACAAAAATAAATAAACAATAAAAATAAGCATTATTGTTGAAATATTTTATATATTAATTCAACTTATTTTGACTATGTTTAACTGATTTGAACTGAGAGCTTATTAACATTTTATGTACATTGTTTGCTTCAATTTGACAACCCAGTCAGCACTATGTTTCTCCCAGGAGAAGACAGTGCAAATGAAGTAGAGGCTGATGGAGACGACATGTTAGAGGAGGACGGCACAATGGAAGAAGGACATGAAGAAATGCTGCAAAAAGTGGAAGCAGAAGAGAACATGGAAGCTAATGAAGAGCAGTCAAGTGAAATCCAGTTTGAGACATTGAACCAGGAGGAAGAGGAGGAGGAGAAGGAGGTGTGCGAACAGAAAGGAGAAAAGGAGACTGATGAAGGGACTAAGAGTGAGGAGGATAGTACTGACATCAGTTTTCCAGACACCACAATCATACTCACACACCTTCAGTCCAACAGGTAATACTAAACTGACTTAAATTTATATTACATTTACATTTAATAATTTGGCAAAATGTTTTCAGTCACTTTCTACAAAGATACTTACTGTTAAGACAGATACAATGTAGCCTAGGACAGGTGATCACTGATATCCTTTGATAGGATAAAAAAAATGCACCATACAATATGATCAATGTTACTTTGAATACACATAGCTCATAGAGAAAGAAAAAAAGACACAATTTGTTCTCACTTTGTACTCTGCCCAAAGCACCACTACTTGTTAACTATCAGGCTTGCTCATTAGGGATAAAATAGGGTTAAAATAGTTCAATAATTGAATTTAATTAAGCACAGCTCCCTCATCTAAAGATGCTTTTAAGCACCATGTTTTGAGAGCAGTATATCCGGCATCACTGTGGCATTATACCCAGCTGCCAAATGCACTTCTTTGGAGTCCCACTGGAAGAGGCTGGGGGTAGTCACAGACAGTGGATTCATTGAGGTCACACTGTCTAGAAACTAGCTGCTCCAAAGGAAAGGAATAGTAAGAAAAAGATGGAACGCAAACAAAGGAAAAATTGCCAGAGTAGTGATTCATGATCATTGTTTCAGGGGTAACACTGTACTACAAAAAACAAATGTATGTTTATGAATTCTCTGTTTGGAAAGGCAGTAGCCTACACAGATGTGCAGTATGATGATCTAATGAGATCAGTCATCAATCAGAATATTTTTGACCTGTGGGGTCTCTTCCAGGATGACCCCATCCACATCAACATGGAGGAGTCACTAAATGGTTTAACAGGGATGAAATTGATGTAAATCAAATGGTCACCGTATCTCAATTCCAGTAACCTTTTACTCACAATACATAAACCTTTATCATATGAAACGGTTTCCAATGATGTTTGGTTATTTGGATGTTTGCCAGGAAGATTATTTTGGAGAAAATTAATTTATGATATTAAGTATTGATTTCTTTCATTGCAGGGGAATGACCAATGCTGGTTTCAAACAAGAAGTTGCAACACGGGTATATTTCAAACCACTTTAATTCTTCTGGAATATAAAGCAAAGAATAGAGCTAAAGAATTTTAACAAAAATAAAATTAATATTAGTAATATATACTATTATCATTGTTTTTTTTTAAGGTAAGTAGTAAAATTTGGCTCTGTTATAACTAAACCACTTGACTGATATTACCAAGTCAAGTTATCTAATACTGGATTTAACGTGTCATAGAATGCATCATAATCTTCATAAATGACTTCTCCTTCCAACAGGAAAACACAGTACCACAAGGGAAAAAGTACATGAGTGCAAAGCAGAGAAGGTTAAACCTTAATTATAGATATAAATTAGATCTCATATAGCATTTATATGGCTTGAAGCTGAATGAATGTGTGTGTGGTATCCAGGGATATAAAAAAGAAGCAGAAACAGGGAAGCAGTGAACATCCAGAAGAAGATGAGATGAAAAAAGAGGAGATCCAAAGTTCTTCTGCAACCAGTCCTAAGTGTGGAGGAGCTGCTCAGCCGCGGAAGAGAGGACAAAAGGTTACACTGCATCACAGCTGAATCTCAATCTTTAGAAACATGCTAAACTATGTTAGTGGAACTCTGTAATGTAATTCTGTGACACATCAGACAGGTTCCCGGACATGTGTTACTGCATATATCAATTTTTAATTCTTTTTTTTTGTTCCCTGGAAATAATGCTTCCGGAGATACTTTGTGCAAAACATGGCTTCCCAGATAAGATGTGTCTTTTTAATTATAAAATATATTTTTTTGGTCAGAAAAGTGATGTTATAATTCACCAAAATAAAAGAATGAATAAAGTCTGTGATATTACGATTTGACAATGAATGACGAAAGAAATAGTATGGTATTAAATATCAGTGCTGCAAAAGTCAGTAATGTGGTCTTACATTGTTTGTGGTCCATTAGAACAAGCTGAAGAAAATCAAGGACAAATACAAAGACCAAGATGAGGAAGATCGTGAGCTAATGATGAAGTTACTTGGGGTTAGTTGTGTTTTCTTGTGAGTTTTTGTCCATTAGTCAGTTTGGTTGGGAATTCGACTAAACCCTCTTTGCACAGTCTGCAGGCTCCAATAAAGAAGAGAAAGGGAAGAAAGGAATGAAGGGGAAAGAAGACCTCAGAAAGCGAGCACCTCAGAAACTTGCTCAAAAGCCCAGAGCAGTAAAGAAAGCTGAACAGCTGGGGACTGATGTCAATCAAGCAGGACAATACAGCACAGAACAGGATGACAAAGTAGGAGGAATTTATTTACTACATTTAATAGTGCAGATATTTTAATTCTATTTAATTTAGGGCCAAAAAAAAATGCAATTTCTGTCTGTTTAGGGGGTGCCCATGCATAGTATTTCTGTTTTTACCTAGCCTATAAGAGTAGATTCATATATTCATAGAAAAGTTTGTAGAAAAAAAAAAAAAGTTTTTTCTTAGAAAACCATGGAAAATGTTAGTTTTTTTTTTTTTTTTTTCATTTTTAATTTCATTGTAGTTCATTTAGATGCCTCTAGTGTTTGTTCATAATCCTAAAAGAAATTTGAGTATAAAGTGTGTAAAGTTATCCAAATAGAAGTAAAAACATCTCGCACTCAAAAGCCAACAGTATCCTGGCTAATTTTTTATCTGGCTTGCTAATTTTATATCAGGCAAATCATTTGTTTGTTTATACTGATGGAAATTGTCTCATTAGCTGATTACCCTTATGCTGATGGAATGGTAAAAAGGGTTAATTGCCCTGGGGTTGTTTACAAATGCTGGTTATATGCCCAACACTGTAAATACGAGAATATTGTAAATGCTGTTTTAAAGTTAGGTAGTTGTTACGGTAGGAAAATGAACATTGTATAAAGAGATATTTTACCAGGTAGGTTCTGAGATTGCCTTTATTGTTTATTGCCTTTCATAAACCGTTTGTGAGTCACCTTTTTATGGGGTATTTTTGATGTAATCAACATAAAAATGTTTGATATAATTGATGCTTAATGAGATGATGCTTTTTTTCTCCATAGGATGCTGATGATATGGATCAGGAGAATCCTGGAGCAGAGGTAAACCTCTACATTAAGGACAGGTTTAACACCATGCCCTGTGTTGATAGTCTCTGATACTGCTCATAGGTGTGTAATTTCATATAGCAAGATTTCCCAGTCACTGCCATTTAAAAATAATTTAATCAAATAATGTAAGTTTAAATTCTCGGACCAGTTATCTGGTCAAAACCATGGAATACATTTTTGGTATTTGTTCTCCAATTCCCTGTACTTTTGTTGGAAATAACTCATATTTCCACACTGTACAGAATATACAGTATATAATGTGCCAGAATAGTCCTTCACCCACTACTACTCAAAATACTAATTTATCTGTTAGCAGTGGGACTCCTGTTCACACGTGTTTCATAGTGTTTATACTTAGTTAACCTTTTTGGTATGATGGTGTATAAATTCTTTATTATTTGTATTTTTAGGAATATGAAAATTTCCTTGACTCTCTCACTGGTCAGCCACATTCAGATGATATGCTGCTGTTTGCAGTGCCTGTGTGTGCACCATACACAGCTCTCTCCACTTTCAAGTACTTATCTGTTCTCTTTTATCTATCACATATTGAGTGTATCGTTAACACATAAATACAGCCTTCACCTACTGTGTACAAAACAATAACTTGCATAGCAGAAACACAGAAACTCTTCAAGATCTACTTTGTCAAGATTATTTATGATATTCTGTATATTATTATATCATGCATGTAATGTTTTCTCAGGCACAAAGTAAAATTGACTCCGGGGACCCAGAAGAAAGGAAAGGGTAAATAATAATAATTTACAATAATAATAATATTACATATCAAATATTTCTTATTTTAATTTTGAATAGTACTTTCCATATCTGAATAACAACCCTTTAACTCTATCAGCTGCCCGGACTGCTGTGTTCAGCTTCATGCATGCTAAAGAAACCAGTGCCAGAGAGAAAGATCTGTTCCGCAGTGTGAAGGTCTTTGACTGTCCCATTTGCTCATATCATATAGTGTAAATATATTTGTTCGTGACTAAATAAATGAATAGTTCAATAAAACGTAACAAATATTTGTTCATTTTTTCACATAGGACACTGATCTATCAAGAAACATGCCCGGCAAAGTAAAAGTATCTGCTCCAAACCTTTTGGCAGCAAAGAAGAAGTAAATGTATGGAACACTACTTTGGTTGCATATAATATTCAGCAGAATAAAAAAAAAAAGTGAAATCTTGGATGGTTCATCTCCTGTAAATGCTTGCTTTGGAGCCTGAACATTAAGTGTTTTAAAAACTTGTTAAATTGTAACAAATAAAACAATTTTCACTCCTTTACAGTTTGTGTGTGTGTGTGTGTGTGTGTGTCTGTTGTAAAAATATAAAGAACATTGATGACAGCTATAAAATGGTATTGTTCAATTTAGTTATTTTTCCATTCAAAAGCAAAATATTTAGCAAAAAATGCCCACAGTATTTACTTGATATCCAAAATACATCCTACAAAACAGGCTACTTAGTTAACAGTTTTTCCATGTCTCTTAAGATAACAAAAAATGTTGAATTATTAAACCACAAAATACAGTTTGTCCTCTCAAACACATGCACAAATAGTTTATAGTTTCAAATGAAAGGCTTATGTAAATTTCTTGTGTATAACAGGTCCTATTCAACTGCATGACAAAACCAATGTGTAAAATAATGCTCCTTTCTGATCCGTATTTCTACTGAAATTTGCATTTATAAATCAAAGAGACTGGGCATTTGCTATGCCAGGATGTTCGGCTGCTTAGATGAGAGGTGAAGTAGTTCAGCATTTACATGTGCCACCACATTGGAAAATCGCAAGGCCCAGGTGACTGACATCAACCCTTATTAAAGCATACATTAGGAACAATAACAAGAAACACATGTACACAGTTATGTAGAATATTAAAAATACAAGTTTAGCAGGCTGTATATTTTACATACGAGGTC